>NW_022280038.1:3641144-3676205 GCF_004355925.1 Anarrhichthys ocellatus
ACACACACACACACACACACACACACACACACACACACACACACACAATTTGTAATGTTAGATGTTGTACTGTTACGAACACAAAACTATTTCAAACTATATATTTTTTCTTTACATATATATATATATTTTTTATTTATTTATTTATTTTTTTTAAATACTGTGCTGTATAAATTGTATTACATACTATACTGTTATGTTCTACGTTGCTCATAGTAAGTAGCGATCAAAAATCTTTCCAGCATATCATCCGAAATGGATGCGTTACATTATTAAAGTATTATTAACATCGGTGTATCAATTTATTTGTTTTTTATTTATTCGAATAGTCTGTTTTACTTTCATTTTGAGTTTTATTCAAGCCAAACTAAATAATGTTCTGCATACCTGCTACAACATTGGACCATACTGTATCACATAATACTCGGCTGTACTACTGTACCATACTATTCTATACATAGGGGGTGGACGCGCTGGAAAAAATCTGTTGCTTTATTTTTGTCGTTTTTCATGCTATAGTTTTTGTTTATTATTTTTGGACAATTATTTAATGATCATACAAAATGTTAAATGGTATGAAAGAATATAGTAATGACTAATATATTGTACCATACCATATTATACAAGGCTTTACTTTACCGTGCAGTAGCCTTCTATAATGTACTATACTTAGGGGTGGACTTAAAATATTAATAACGTGATGATATCAATGCTTTCTCAATTTCAATATGTTATCATACTAAAGGATGCAGGTTTACATGAAACTGAAAAGTCATTCATCTATCAAGTGGTCATGTTCATGCTTTACTAGAACATAAGCCTACAATTTGAAAAAAAGACAATTGAAGACATCATGAGAGATTTGAATAAAAGCATTCATACCATTTATTCTCAGTATCTTTACATAAAGATTGTCACACTTCTACCATCCAGGACTAAATATGCATCTATAGTTTATAGCTAATACTATGCTTTTTCATTCTACCAATACAGTGCATGTTTCTATACGTAGTGGTATTTTAAACTCCCCCTCACACGAACATCTCCACAAAGATCATGGCTGACTTTCTTCTGTATTCGGGAGACTGAAGAGGAGGTTCAGTCAGAGAAGCCCTGAGCAGGTCGGGGCTCCGTGTCTTGCTCAAGGACACTTGGATAGGAGTGGAAACATGACAAACTGCTCCACTCTGGCTGCACTTTCACTCAGTGAGGGTCTTTGGTTTAAAAAGGAACAAACTGATATTACCGTTTGAGATTCTGGCTGAAGTGGGTATTTTTTTTTTAAGAGGTTAAAGGCAATTTTTGTAGTTAAAATAATGGCTTGATATTTGTTCATTTCATACAAAAGCAAACTCTAAGGGGTGGGGATGAGTTTGTTTTTATTTCTAGTAATGAAAATAAACAAAAAAACAATTTGCTTTTGGACATGCAAATTATTAAAGGTCTGGTTAAGGCTTTTGTAAAGAGCCAGTCAATAAATAAACATTAGTTAATGTGTTTATTTTTACTCTCTGAACCAAAGAGAACATTTATTCTCCAATCTGTTGAACTAATAGAGAAGATGAAGCATATGAGTTCACACTGTGACAACATTTAAATTAGGATCCAACACCGCCAGACAATAGATAATGATGATACAAAAAATAAAACTAAAACTATTTGTTGTTATATTTTTTGTTGTTGTTGGCCTTGCCTTTCAGAGGCCACAGGTCAGTTTTGTAAAGAATCCAAATCTAAATCAGTCTTAGTGTGGTACCACCACCTTGTGGTTGATGGAGGGTACAAGATTAGAAAATGTTTGTTTTTTTAAAGAACAACACATTGGAGATAATTTTTTCTGTACATATATAAAACAGACAAATAGTATGATTTGCCCAGTAAACAAGTTAGGTAAACAAATAAAGTTACATAGAGGGCGAGAGTCCCTGAGCTAATTTTTAGCACAGTATCTAATGTGTTGAATTTATATTCAAACCTATGCTGTGATTTAATGAGTTCATCAATGTACTGTATGCTGTGTAATGTAATGGAGTGTGATTTACTG
The DNA here is from genome assembly GCF_004355925.1 of Anarrhichthys ocellatus. Lineage (NCBI taxonomy): Eukaryota > Metazoa > Chordata > Actinopteri > Perciformes > Anarhichadidae > Anarrhichthys > Anarrhichthys ocellatus. The sequence goes on from NW_022280038.1 coordinate 3,643,189, forward strand.
TGCAATAATTGAAAATTCCTCAATACAATTTCAGGAATTAATTGTTTTTGCCTTTAATAAACAGTTTGAATGCTTCTTTACCCTCTCATTGGGTGCATTCATAGCCAACAGACAATAAATGACTGATTTTTTGTTTTAACATATGTGTGAATCAGCACCTATATGCGATCTAGACTGCTTCTTAGATCGTATTTGTTTTGTATTTCCTATACCGGGATGTAATATGGCCTTTGACCACTCGAGGGCAGTAAGAGTCTATAACAGACATAGTGGACAAAGTAAAGCCGAAGCCTCCCTGGGAACAAAGGATTAGTTGGTGGTCCAGCACAATCAAAAGACTGTTGTATGTAAATCGTGTAAATCCACTATGGGAGAGGAGGGTTATGCCAGTCTGATTTCATGCCCAGTCAACCCACTGGAAAAGGACCTCAGGCCAGCTGACCCATGGCTGAATAGTTATGTGGGGAAAAGGGCATTGTAGAAAGTCAGCCACTGACACAAAATCACTTTCCTCTGCAATGTTTTGTTTCTGCACTTTTCATTTGGGGATATTTTTTGGGCTTTGGTTCCATGTTTGTCCTCGTTCAGGACTATAATTGTATTTCAGCACTGTGTTAAAACAAGAGGAGACAGTGACTGTTGGTCAAATATTGAACAACAAACAGCAGTTGACAAGGAAAAGTTGTCAGCTGTGTAGTTAGTAAATGTAGAGAATCCAGGGAATCTAAGAAAGTGTGAAGGTTAATACTGTAGTGGTTGTTGGTTAGATGCTGGCCTTGGCTTAAACATTCATTTCCCAGTAAAAATGTCAAATTATGATCCAGGCAACATATTGCCATTCCAGTCAGACGATCAGTCACCTGGGGACAATGGGAGCTTTGCGGCGTGGGTGAGTGAGTAGGTAAATAATTTTGGAGAAGAGATAGGGACACAATTAAACTGACGCATGTAAATGTTGGCTAAATGGGACGAGTGGAGGAGAGGGAGCCCTCTCATGCAGCTAATTGATCAATTAAGTAAACAGAGGCCGCTCCTGGAGGGGTGTCGTGGTGGGGCTGGAAAAAGGGTGGGAGATAAGGCAAGGTGCTAATGACTCATCTGTGGCTAAAATATGAGTCTGGAGATGAAATGCCAGCAGTGGCGAGACGGGAGCACCTGGTGGTCGGCAATATGTCGGAAATCCTGCCACAAGTAAATATCATGGGATGCTGAATGTATGTGCGAGTATTTATGTGGCAGAATATTTTGTGTGCACTGAAAATAATGTTTGAGTTGTGTGCAGATATGAGAAGCATTGCATTTGTTATTTTCATATCTTACATTTCCAGTTTAGCCCACAAAGGAACAGACTTTAGCTGCCAATGTACTTTCTGCAGAAACATAATTCCGCTCATTCACACTAACAAAGGGACATGTTCATGGAGATACAGATGCCTCAGCCTTTGCAGAGGCTTGTTGGCTGACCGAGGAGAGTTCTTCACACACCAGATACCAGCGCATGAAAGTCCGTAATTGGTCTAAAACGTCACAATTTGCTTCTGCTGTCTTGTGGAAAAGTGTTTCCAACTCTGCTTCCTGCCATGGAGCTTAAAGTAAACCAACAATGCAAAGCCTCAGCGAGTAAGTACAGGGGAGTACACACAATAACAGGAGCACCTTACAATATATGGTAATCCAGCAAGACCCCAAACTAAAGCCTCATACTGTGTATAGATTACCATAGAGCTGCCACAGAAAAACAATATATTATTTTCATAAAGGTTGGATTTTGTTGCAGGGCTTTTATATTGGATTGGATATTTCAGATTGATTTCAGGCAAGCCCAGCCTCTTTATAAGTACACCTTTAGATGGGACCTCAATGTCATGCTGTAAGCCCTGTATGTTCCCATGTGTTGAGTGTTCTCTGTTTTAATTTGAATGCCTGTCTACTTGTGCCTTTTGCGCGTCAAGTGTAAAGTACTTTGTCAGACCTTTTTTGCTGAAAGTGCTGTTCAAATAAAATTGACTTGATCTGACTCAAATACAAATGTGGATAACAGGCATTTCTGTTCCAATTTGAAGATTAAATGTCTTTGACTTTGGCTTACTTCGATCACATCTTGCCTCATAATGGGGAGCAGTAAAAGTGCATTATCCCCACGCTTGGGAGGAGGGTAATACATTGACAAGAGACACGCTCTGATGTTCCAAATGTGCGGAGTAAGTGGCGCTGAACGAGACAGGCTCCAGTGCTGACAACCAGGTGGACAGGTCCCCACCCTCATTCCCTCCGTCTTTCATTTGAATAATGCATGCTAATTACCTACTTGCCGAGAGCAGAACTGTCACACCAAAGGCCCCGATAGACATTTCCTTGCACATACAAGCACAAATACACACACGCACCACCATGCACATTTGCAGGCGCACACACACACACACACACACACACACACACACACGTAGAGTGGCTGTCACTGATGCAGTTCTGCTCACCTCCTAAACACTGGCACATTTACAATAGAGACTTCAGAAGACCTAGTTGATGAACTTGAGGGAATTCCTTTAACAAAAGCACCTGTCAAGACAGTGTGTAGGCTAATGATAGACTACATCCACCACTCTGCTGGAAGAGCCGAGCATGGCACTTCTTAAGCTTTTCCTGAAAGAGATTAACCGCAAGGGTGATAAAATAGTTCACTGACATAAAGGCACTGTTACCGTGAGGAATCTTATTCATGTTAGCAGTCATTTAATTTTAAAATGTAAAATAAAAAAAACTTTAATGTAAAAACGAACTCATTTCCAACCTAAAAAAAACTAAAACTAAAAAATGTCTTACTTTTGCAACTCTTGTCAAAAGTATCAAAATGGTGCTACTAATTAGGAGTGCCAGGCTTCCTGTGCAAACATCGTAGCACTGCAAAATTGGCGTTCTTTCCCCCTTATTGTGTAATGGGTTTACTTAGAATAGTGTTTACCAAACTGGGGTTCTGGGGACACTCTTTTTAAAAAATGACAATCCATCACCAAATCACAATAGAACTTATCTACAAATACAGCTACAACAGCTTTACTGCCATTTCCACATTAAACCATTTTCTTGAATAGGTAAACCAGCCATTTCAAAGAGGTATACCTTTGATAAATCCCAACTTCGTATTGAAAACATACTCACTTCTTAAATAATTTATGAATGAGACCAAATAAATGCATTAAGGCAGAGTTAAGAGACTGATGAGAGGAAACGAAAGAATGAGATAAACCATACATTAAGGCGGACTTAACAGGCTCTCGTTTTTTTTCTCTTATCAGTTAAACAAACTGAATGTACGCTTTCCCTTTATATTATTTTCAATTATTTAAATCTTAAATAAACGACTATGGAAGAAATTCTGGACAAGTAAAAAAACACAAAAAGACGGTGTTACAGTAACAAGAGTGACAGCAAAGAAGAAAATGTTCATCTTCATTCAGAGGTATACATGTACTCCACATGCACTTACACGTGTCCATTTCATTCACACATGTATAGAAACACTACATGCATACTCTGGCTCTGTCCCACATGCAATTGAATACACACACTTCTTTGTATTATAGTCCTAGCATGGGACTAATGCTCGTACCTCTGCCGAGTCCCACACCACTTACAATATAGCGTGGGAGCTCAGAGGTTTTCTCATCCAATTCATTTGAGGCTTGGTTACACAGAGAAATCCTCAGTTGGCTACACCTGCAATTTCACTGATGAGCTTCCTGGCTGCATACCCAATATGGAGGTAAATCCGGCAAACTGTGTGTGGGTAAGTTTTCATGAATTCATTGTGTGTACGTGTGCCTGTGTGTGTTTGAGTGTGCGCGTGCGTGCACTTCATGACAAATCTCTAAACAAAGCTGCCGGGGCTTGCTTCTCCAACTTCCATTTCTCCAACAAAAACTGTGGCAACCTGGGGCTAATTTGACCCTCCTATCTGTCTGCCTGCGAAAGGCCCGCCATTGGTATGCAAGGCATGGTGTGTCCTCAACAATAATTCAGGGATAAAATCAATGATGCTGCCAGTGAACGGCCCGTGGTTTTTACTGTCTCCATCAGTGGCTTCTTGGAGGGCGTGTGTGGCTCCCTGACACAGAGGTTTGACAGATCTCCAACAGCTGTGTTGGTGGAGGGCCATGTGCGAGTTAATATGAGGATGTTGACAAGGCTGTCCATTAAAGCTGCGAGTGACACATGAGCAGCAGTAAAGCTGGTTTGTCCCATCGCTGTCACCGGCTCGCCGCTGTGGAGGGTTCAGCCTCGCATTAATGGATTCCTACATGACGGATTCCACTTGATCACATCTCAGTTGAATCACCATTAAGATGTCAGCGCAGTGGTTAATGCATTTGAGATTTTTACCCTCGTCCTGCTAAACCGTTATTTATGACACTTATTAGGAAGCGTAACCCGGCCATCAATTAATGTCCTGCAGGCATGCTAAGCAATTGGGTCCATTGGCGTCAGACCAAATGTACTGGAACGTCCATTAATACTGCAATCCACACACAAGTGCTCACATTCAAATGAGCACATTCAGAGACACACAAATGCACTACTTAAGGCAAAGCTTTGCATACATGCACATTTGCAATTTTCTCAAGTTGCTCTCTGAGAAAGGGTCTAACGCATCATGAAAAGCAGACAAATGTGCCTTGTGCTTATACTGCGCAATGAGGGTGAGACACACTTTTAATGTGTTTTCCCTACATCGGTTAATATTTTTTACTCAGTGCTGATTTAAAAATGTTAACATTCTGGGTAATTCAATAAAGCATTTTCCTTAAATTGGAATGTGCATGTACTTAAAAATATTGTTCACCGCATCGTTTAGTTCTTTCACTGCAAAAAAGGTTTAATGTCCAGATTACTTAAAAGTATTGGTTTTCCATTTGACTATATATAATGAATAGGTAAATAAATAATGTAATTTTACATCACAATCTAGCCAGCTGTAAAGGGAAACAAGTATATCTGCACCACTGAGTGGAATCACATGCTGTGAGAAGAGTAAAAGGTCTCTATGGTAAAGGTCAGCTGATGAGATTGACTGCAGTGAAATGCCAAAACTCATTGAATGTTACTCTAGCATATAGTGCTTTGCCACTTTGACACTTATTGCAAAAGAGGTTAATACACCAAATTAGAATGACATTTTTGAATTCTTACTGATTTATCCATTTAAATATTTCTTTCCGGTGTCTGTAGTGCTAAATAAAAAAGGGAATTTCAAATACATCAAAAATGTGTCACTGTAATTTATATTTACTTGAAGACCTTTAGGCTTGTCCAAACCAAACCAAAGCTTCTGTTGATTTTCTTCAACATGCCAGAAAACAATAATAGCACGTTCCATTTAGCTCCTTTGAAGGACCACTGTGTAGGATTTAGATGCATCTAGCACTGAGGTTGCAGATTGCAACCAACTGAATACCCTTCCGCTCAACCTTCCCTTTCCAAGTGTGTCAGAGAACTACGGTGGCCCTCACGTAACGTAACAATGTAAAAGGCCCTCTCTAGAGCCAGTCTTTGGTTTTTCCATTTTGGGCTAGAAACATGGCGGTGCAACATGGCAGACTCAGTGAAGAGGACCAACTCCCTATATAGATATGAAGGGCTCATTCTAAGCTAATAAAACAACAATTCTTAGTTTCAGGTGATTATACACCAATTAAAAAATTGTAATCACTATTATATTCCCTTTCGGCTAACAAAGCCCCCTAAATCCTACACACAGGAAAAAAAAGGCCCACATTGTGTTGTTTAAAGACAAACCACAAGCTGTAAACCACACGGACGGACATATAAACACAATGGAAGGATTTTGTTGGATTGGTGGTCTAATCGGCAAAGAGCTTGTGAAAAAGATACTGAACTTAAATCAGTTGAGATGGCCACTGTACCTTACTTATCATACATACCAAAGAGGGGCCAGTTGATAAACATGATGGTAGAAATGGTTGCTATGATCAGAGGCGATTGGCAAATACGGCAGCTTCAATTTGTACAAAAACAACTAAAAAAGGCTTTAGCTCTTTCCCTTCCTTGTAATCCAGTGGTTTTTGATTCAAAACAACAACAAAAACACAGCTGGTTGTGAAGGGACGTGGGAGGTTTTGATAAATGATTCCCTCTAAATCCACTTTGTTACTGCAAATGGAGTTACTTACCATCATGTGTTCTAGAGACCCCAGTACCTGTTGTTGGCTGTCATTTTTTCTCAGACAGCAGCAAGGAACAAGTTATAAAAGGTAACACCGCCATAGCTCATACAAGACAGCCCATTACTCATTTGATGTGTGCTTGTGTTATTAGCTAAATCCAACTGCCTGTAAGATGAAGGACAGGAGTAAACACATGCTGTGTATTGAGCAAATTGAGCCTATGAGAGAGTGTGTGCGAATGTGTGCGTGTGAGTGTAGGAGAGCGAGAGGCTGAGTCAATGTACCCGTTTCCTGCCAAAGGTTTCTACCATCAAATATTTTGGTTAAATCAAATCCAGAATTCATGCCCTTTTCACAGCAGCCATTTAGACATGTCATAGCAGGCTAAACACAGGTGTAATTAATTTAATTAATTATGCTTCCAGTCTATTTAGTGCGTCACAGCCATTCCAGTGAGCCAGCATGCACAATACTACGACCCTGGCCCACCTAAATGGAACAGGGCCATAATTAATGTTATTAATTACACCGGTGTTTACCCTGCAATGACATGTGAAAATAGCTGCTGTGTAAATGGCCTAATAGTAAACTATCTAAATATCTTAAAGAAATGAGTGAGTGATGAATGTTTTCAATAATAGTTTAATTCATGCTGGCAGTGTATATATATTTGGCATACATCTCCAGATTTTCCACAAGCATTGCTCTTGCCGTTTTCTTTCTTTCTTTTGATGGTGTCAGCCACAGCGCTCAAAGATATTGAAGTTTTTGGACAGTTTTTCTCTGGAAGGCAATCTCTCATTTCTCAGAGTAATGACAGCTTGTCTTTTTCTCTGTTGTGAAATGACATTTGCCTCCCATGATGACTGCTGAGAGTCTGCAACCACTTTCACACATAAACCATGTGTTTGGTGCAGACTAACGAAAGCATTCAACCTGCTGTCGGGGGTTGATTCCTGGTCACTGCCTTTTACATGTGACCTTGCTAAGTGTTGGTCAGCACACATCACTCTGGAATTAAACGGGACCATACAGATATATATTTAAGATTTAGGGCTGTTGAAAATGGAGGTGCTGGCAAACTGACAGAGCTTAAATGCAATTTGTGTTCGACATTTTAGTTGTCATGAAATTATCTACCCTCTACAATAATTATAGTTTGAGAGGATCATAATTTATGGTTTAGAGCAATGATGTTACGATATATCATGGCATGATATTCTGCTGTAAATAGAATGAAAAGCATGTGGAGGGCAAGGATGGACTGCAAAATCAAGTGAATTTGATCTACTGGCTCCCAAACGGGTAAACAGCAGTCTGCCAGGGGTTTTGTATCAAACCGGTAACCCAGTGTGTGTTGTTACATCCATTGAGAGGCCTAGAGTGTGCACCAATATCTTACATCCTTATAGCCATCCTGTAGTTTAGATTTGATTACATTTTGGGTTTGGATAACAAATAGTAGCCCATTCAGACAAACAGCATATGTCCTAACGTCACTATGGGGTGTTTGATTGTTCAACCATCCATATGTTTTCTTCCACTTATCCGGAACTAGATCGTGGTGGCATCTCCCTCTTCCCCACAATGGTTGGGGTATGATGCCCACATTACTGCAAACTGGCACAAGTCAATGGTACATTATATGGACTGGTATAGCTATTCTAGTCTTCCGACCACTCAAAGCACTTTAACACTACATGTCATCATTCACCCATTCACACCCATTCACACACTGATGGCAGGGGCTACCATGCGATACTGCTTATCAGGACTCTAACCATTCATACACACATTCATACACACTGCACAGCCTGTGGGAGCAATTTGGGGTTAAGTGTCTTACCCAAGGACACATCGACATGGACTAGCGGAGCCGGGGATCGAACTGCCGATCCTCTGATTGAAGGACGACCCTGCTCTACCACTGAGCCTTAGTCGCCCCCAAAAAGACACGATCGAATGAAGCCAATAGAACCACATCATCTGATAAAAGCAGTTAATTCTAAGGTCCCCATAACGGACACACTCAGCTGACAACACCCACTGAAAATGTATATGACTTTCTGCGGAGCACAGCTCTTACTCCAGTTATATAAGGACCGGATGGCTCATGGCAACAGCCTCGGTACTCCACACTCCTGCCTCAAGCTCTATTAACTCCCTCAGAAGTCAGAAGTCTGCCAGGGGTTTTGGTGAGGCTTCCCCTGAGTCTTCAAAATCTGCCTAAGCGTCCTTCTGCCATCGCCTTATCCACCTGATCCCACACTTGGGTTTTTGCTCCACTAATGTTAGTCCCCAGGAGATGGACTACAAAGTATTCACAAAATACAATGTCTTGCAAAGCTAGCTGTGTCACCTCGATTCTAGTCTGTGAGCTAAACTGAGCTACCCTTACCCTCGACAAAAAGAGAGTAAAAGTGTAGAACTATTCCATCAAGTCACAAACTTTTCTGTATACCTATTGGATATTCACAATAGCACTCCACACTTACAGTTAAGTGATTAATCTGAAAATGCTATGGCATCTTGGAAAATGTTTTATTGACAGTGAGCAACAGCATTAGTGTGTTTATGTGCAGCTCTCTGGCCTGTGGGCAGCTTTATTGCTTGATGGTAGTGCTGATGTCTCCTGATTCTACCTCTCTTGTGTGTGCATGTGTGTTAAAGAGTAAAGGGGTGTGTATGTGTGTGTATGTGTGTGTACCCATGGCCTGTGGGGCAGAGGGTTCTGTCAGGCCCACGACTGAGTGATGAATGTGTGTGCAGTGAGGGGAACCAGGTGCCAACTGCATTGACTCCTCTTCTCCGCTGACTGTGCATGTGTGTTTGTGTGTAAAAGAGAGACAGAAAGTGATAGAAGTGTGAACAATATGTCCATATGGGTACATTTTCAGTGATTGCATGTGTGCATGACCATGCACAAGTTGATTTAAGTGCAAGTGCATGTATCTAATTGGGCTTGTGCTTGTGCAGGATTCTAAAAGCACAGCAAGATGATACTTCTCTCTTTCTCATCTCCCTCATCCTCGCTCATCCTGACACCCCCCATGCCCTCTCCGTCACACTGCTGCCTCTCATCACAAACCTAATCGTCTCACCCCCTCGGCAAGTACGTGCTGTGCGAATTAAAGCGCCCCTGCCCTCTTTTTCTCTTTCTTATTCCTCTTTGTCTTCTTCCGTCTCCTCATCCTTCTGCTCCTCCTAATAATTTTCGGCTTTTGTATGGAATGGGTGTCCGTCTTTAAGTGGCCACGGCATTTTCATAATGTGTTTACTTATCTCCATTTAGCTATTGAGCTTCTGACATTTTCAATTTATGTTTACAAATTGCAAACATTAACATGTAAATGTGGAGGATGCCTCACAGGGCTTCCGTATTCATTGAAACAGGGTCCTGAAATAGGACAACGAACCAGTAATGGCACAGCTTGTTCCAAAACATTTGTGTGCATCAACGGTTGTTGTGTAGCACTTTTCTACTGCTAATGGATGTAGAGATTCAAACAGTAAATTGCACTCACAGTGGGTGCAAAGGTCTTCTAACGTTGATTAGGAACAGGGTTTTATCCCCACAGTTTATATATATTAAATAGTCTGCATGTTATCTATGGTTTCACCCTACCTGGTAACCTAAATCTCTAATATATATGAAAACAATAGACTCAAAGCCCGCCAGCATGCACATGTCCATATTTACACGATTTACAAATATATAGTAAGTCGGAGAAGCTGTGGCGAGGGGATGCTTCTGCAGTTAAATTGTAAACAAAACAATTAGGCTTTTTATCAGGCAAAAATATTGAAATATTCCAGTTGAGATAATTTCAAACTCAAAGCCAATCAAGTAGAGATGCGCTGGTTTTAATACCAGCACCCACAGCAGAAGCTTTGTGAAAGCCAATCGGCACCACCCAACCTGCAGAATTAAGCATTAGTTAACATCACGAATCCAACCCGATCTGGAAACTACAAACTATAAGCATTATCTACAAGCATTATAGTAGCTCAACTGTCAGGACTGAGGACTGCCGCGCTTCTCTGAGGTACTTCCCCGGAGCAGCTACACTTTAGGGATGTCAACAAATACTCCAAATTTCTAATTTAAAAATAAGATATTTGAATATGTAAATTTATATTTGATTGGGAAAAAAAAGCAGCACTACCGCCGTCTGGCTCGCACGCACTCGACATACTGCGCAATAATAGATATTAAAATAGTTTGAATCTATTTTATTTTTTTTAGAGAACATTTTCAAAAATCATTTTTTCCAGTTTTGACTTCCGTACTACACCGTCAAGTGTGCTTTCTTCCTCCCTTACCCACAGCAGCTGGAAGATCACGGCTACTTAAACAGACAAATTGTTCCAAACGCTGTTCTTTATTATTGAATAGCAGCAAAACAGCTCTTCACTGAAGACATGAATTCTCTCACTCTCTCTAACACAATACCCTATCCCTCCCGCCCCCAAAACTAATGGATTAAGAAGTGTTCTTTTTGGAGTAACACCAGTGATTGGATGACCAATAAGAATTTGGTCAGACAAGAGCATATCGCACAACCAAACAACCCGATGACCAGAAGGCGGCAGAATTTTTCAAAGAAATGGTGTCATTATTTTAGCAGAAACACTATTTTAACATAAGGGGTCACTTTGTTGAAGACACAATCCTAAAATAGTGCAAAATGAGAAATTATTTTCACTTGTTTTAAATCACATTCACCAAGTTCTCTGTATCTCAACTGCTAGAACAGATAAATTGCTGCAAGAGTGAGAGCTTGCTCTGCACTTTTTTTGCATTTGTTGAAAATAGAAGCCTTAAAACGTAAGTGAAACACATGGAGTTTGAAACTAAACAAGCACTACTTCATCCAGCTGAGCAGGGACACAATATAATGCAAAGAGAAAGAGTGTATCATGAAGCAGCTACCAGCTCCTCTCAGAAGGCTTTTCAATCAAGCAAGAAGCCCCAATTCATTTTCTCCTCTAAGCCACAGTTGGTTGCAGTTGAAACTACAATTACATGGACAGACAGAGTGACTTAATGCTCATGAAAGGGAAAGAAAAAAGGCAAAGTTTATATTTAGGAGTTTGGTGCAAGCGTAGCTCTGTAGACTGTAACAGAGACTGCCTGTGGCTGGGGAGAGGAGTAAGGCAGGAGTAATCTATAACTGAGAGGCTAGTAATGAGAAAGATGTGCCAGCCGTCTGCTCACTGTGATAAGATGAGGAAGTTCCCTCAGGGCCTAAAGCATCTCTGACCCAAACAACAACAAAGACAACAAACGGGTTACTGCCCAAACCATTCCTCTTTTCCCCCCCCATTTCCATCCATCGTTTCCATTCCTTTTTGCCTCCGTCTTTCTTTCCTCCCTTCCTCCTTTTCCCGTCTCTCACAACCCCTTTGTGTACAAGCTTTTTTTGTCGCTACGCCCGTACTGTCTCTCTCCTTTTATCTCTCTCTTTTGAACGTCCCTCTCTTCCTCTATTCTTCTCTCACTCTCCATCCGTCCCTAAATCCAACTCCGTACAAAGCCCTGCTGCCATGTAATCGGTTTCATCAGCATTTTTTATTAGCTGAAGAAGAATACATGGTAATTAAGGAGAGTGTAGCCAAGCGTGACAGGGAGAGGCTTCACCCATCCGCTGATGTGGAACAAGAAGCAAAGAAAGAAAAAGAGGAGACGGAAGGGAGAGAATGGGGTGTGCGGGAGCAAGGACAGGGGGGGGGGGAAAGACAGAGAGCCGAGAAAGGGGAAAGGAAAATGGGAGAACAGAGAGCGAGATAAGGAAGGTTTGAATGGCGTCAGGAAATGAAAGGCTGGAGCGTGAGGGTCACAATGATTTTGGTCGCGCTCTCCAGTGTTGTGTGAAAGCGCACGCCGTCGGAATGGAAATGAGACTAATGTCCCGTTAATGTGGTCCGAGTCACACTGCACCAATATGAGGACCTCGGCTGCCATCATCTGCCTAATCCCCTGTGTCCACTTAAATGGCCCATTCAGGACAAGTGCACCATGAGGGTGCAATCGGAACGAGGACCACAGCGTTGTTTCATGCTAGGTTGAGTTTTATGTTCTTCAGACTGGCTGCATGATACATGTGTTAATGAAGTAGACAAGAGATGCTCTTCATGTTGAGCAACTTGATATTACTGAGGAGCACTGGGACAGATAAAATCCTCCTCAGACTCTTGTTGTATTCCTTTTTGAAGTGTTCTTGACACCATGAATTGTATCGCAACATTTTGCTTCATAAGACAAGGGGGCAAAAGAGAATTATACAAGGAACATATTTACATTTTCTTATATAGCAGTAAACCTTCCTAAGTTGTGTTGCTATTAGCACACATTTGTGGTAAAATACTTGTTTCTCTGCATTCGTGTGTGTGTGTGAGTGTGTGTGAATACACACAAAAGGAACAACAGTGCATGCATTTCTTCTGACACAGGATGTTCATTTCACACACAGAGAGTTGCAGCAGAAACCAGTGGACCACAGAGACCCAACTCAAAGTATATTTCCTGAAACATGCCGACCGTTCTGCCGCCAAGCTGTGCTAACATTAATTTTCTGCTGAAACAGCCACTGGCCTGCGAGAGCAAGTTTGCCGAGAGCTGAAATATCAATTATACTGTTCTCCCTGGCAGAGAGTGGGAAGCTTTAATCTTCACACAACCAATCAAAATGTCGTCTGGACTGGACTGAAAGAGGGAATTGTTGGCCACACTTAAAAAGGGCATCAGTTTCCTCCCGTCTGGTTAATATTGACATAAAGGAGGTCTGTTGGTGGACTACTTTGTTGCCATGTTCTGCTTTTTCCCCCTCTTTCTACTCCTTATGCCACATAAGAGTACATGCACACGCATGCACATGCAGGGTCGTATGGGCTGGAGCATAACCAAGCATGCGCAGGACGAAAGGCCGGGTGCACCCTGGACGGCTCGTTTCTCGCAGGTCTAACACGCATTAACAGACAACACACTCAAATTCATACATATGGCCAATTTAGAGTTTTCACTTTCCCTAACCTGCATGTATCTGGACTGTGGGAGGAAACCAGAGCATAGAAAATCAGTTTGGAAGAGGCACAACACGAGCATCAATACACACACTCACACACGCACTAGCTACTTTCATTCTTATTATGTCTCTTAAAAAATAAACTGAAACCCAAGCCTGAATATAAACTAAACTGAATATTGATTCAAACCAGAAGCCTGATCTCAAACTAGCCCCTTCATTAAGAGAGGCCAAAAGTGTAATATCTTCAGCTCAAACATGGAGACTAGTAAAAGAAGAGAAACACACACACACACACACACACACACACACACACACACACACACACACACACCGCCCCTTTGCCTCCACACAGACATTATACACTAAAACGTCCTCCCAATTCCTCTGTCTTCTTCACACAGCACTGGCCCCCACCGAGCTGCAGCAGCCTTCCTGGCTGGCGTGTGAAGACTGTAATTTTCCGCCACACTTCCCCTGCTGTTTGCTGGCTCTTTCCTTGGTGCCGTGGAGATAGCAAGCGAGCGAGCGGTGAACAAGGTGCGGGCCTCGCCAGCTCTCCTGCCTCCCTGCGATTATTAATGCAGCAGCAGCCAGCGTGGCCGCCAGGTTAAAGCAGCAATCAGCACACACTAAATAAGATCATTCACAGCCTCTTTAAAAAGGCAGACAGACAGAGCTGCACTGAGGCACACAAACACACACACACACACACCAGGATGCAGATGGATGAAAGAAGTTGCAGGTGAATGGCAGAAGGTACAGTGCACACACACACACACACACCACACAGCAGCCATAAGTGGAGTGGATACTAGACAATGTAAGAATATGTACTGTATATATGCAGGGGGGAAAAAAACGATCATGCATCAAATATTAGCAGCAATGGATAATATGATGAAGAAGGGCTTGATTAAGAATAATAGGAGTAATCATTTTCATGTCAAAATTGAAATGAAAATTTCCAAATCACTTGAGCTGTGATTTAATCATAACTAACTCAATTTATTCTGCTGCAGTTTATTTTGATAGTTGGCGAAAAAACAAAGTCTTGGCTGTTGCCTGGTTCATAACCGTATCTGCACCACTTAGGCTTGGCCAAAGATGGTTTTGTTGAAGAAGATACAACAATCTGTATAATTGCCTCATGTAAATTTCAGGCAGCAGGTCGAGCATAACTGACAGACAGTTTTTGAATAGAGTTTACGAGATCTCCCGTTCATTTTATTCTAGCAACAGCATATTATTGTTTTAAGCTCATCACAGTAAAAGCTGTAAATTGTAGCTTTCGTAGCTCAGGCTGTGAAGCCGTTTGTCCCGTCAGTCTATGAGGAAGTTCAGAGCTGTCAGCAGGCTCAAATGTTGGCAGTCATTATGCTGCTGCTGTACGAACTAATAATAAATATATTGCCACTTCGAAAAGTCATGATCATATTTGGAGATTATTGAATTCTGTTTAGTACCACTTGTGTAATAACTTGAGAGAGGTGAACTAAATAGGTATTGTCTTTTATACAAAACAAATCAAATTTACTCAGAACTTCTTTCTTTTATCAGATTATTTTTACAAAAACTAAATCCATGTTTAACAATGCTTGGTACCGCACAAACATATTGCCCTCAAAACTATGTAAACCACAAACACAGGCATGTGGTTTAATTAACATAAAATAATAATTACAAAATTGTTCAGCAAAATTGGAATCCTATATTTTCCTCAAATCCTTCAGCCCTAAAATAGTATAAATTATTAACTGGAATAAAGCATATACACATTCACAGGTACCTACTGTAAACCTCCATCTGCTGAAATACGTTGCCCTGGCCATCTACGTTTTGACCTTTCTTTATAGAGGCTATATATTACAACTCACCTAAGACTCAAGCATCATGTTTTTAAACAAAGAAAACAAAAGGCAGTACACAAGTCAATATGCCCTGAACATAATCAAGAACTGGTGGCTTATCAAGAAGTGATTTACTCAATATTGATAATAGCTCACTACGAACAAAGACAAAAACAAAAAATATATTTTTTTAAATGTATATAACTGTGGTAAGTTGTGTTTTATTTGAAACGTCTGTGCTCCTTGTCAGACTAGCTGAAGTCCCACGGGGGAGGTGGTGCCTGTCGGGTAGTGCATGGTGAGAATAGAAATCAATGGAAAGGGGATTGAAGTGTAAACAGGTTATTAACACTGTGTTCTGTGCCCATTTCACTGTATTACATATCGCGATGATTCCCAATAGATGACCTGGAGCACAAAAGATTTTCAGGCGTAAACTCTGCAGAAATCCATTGGTAATTTCAGCCTGATCAATTATCCACTCAAGCTCATCACATTCTCAGTCGAGCTTGTTTTGATGTGCTGCTGTGTTCAACAATGACAAACTAGTTACTGTAGTCGAGTAGATTGTTTGTGAAACATCACTGCACTTTTAAAAGTATGTGCTGTTTGAATGTTTAAAACTGCTACTCACAAATGATTCAGTTTCAATTCAAGAAGTACAATTACATTTAAACTTTTATATATATATATATATATATATATATATATTTTTTATATTTATGTTGCTATGGATTCAGTTACTTACGCTGTGGGCTATAACTTCCACCCTGTTTGTTTAGTATATTTTTGTTTACGTTTTGGTAAATTGGCGCCATTGAAAGCCAAATTAGCTGTTAGAAGTTATATGTTTCCATTGATGCACAGACAACTGTGAATATATTTCTTTAACACTAAAGAAAACAAAAAATGTGACGATTCCCAGGAAATTTCTATTTGTCTATTTTTTCTACCATTTCTAAGAAGATTTATGGACATGTATTTGTGATGGACATCAGATCGATAACATTCTAAGAAAGTGCAGGTCACACTGATTTAAAAGAAATGCGTATCATGTCTTTGTGTACAGATTTGGCTGAGTTATGACTTTGAGGATCAGTGCTATTTTTTGGCGCATATTGCCTCCATGAGTGTCACAGCTTCTGCTGCTGATCGTCTCGGTTAATGGGCAAAATCAGCAGGTGAAACTACAATAACAAAAACTACAATAACCTGTCCCTTTTACTTCACGCAGTATGTTTGCCTCAGGTTTCCCCCTCCACGCCTCCCCCCACTGAGGTTGCAGTACTGCAATACTAACCACACAAATCCTTTTCAACATTATTCCGTTCACTGTCCAGCTGCCTCTTCGGCCCCCCTCTCAAACAGACTGAACACATCTGCCTGCTCCCTCTGTATGCTGACCCATCTTTTGCTTTGCCCTCTTTGCTCTTATGATGACAGCCACAGATTCATTCTTCAGACTCTGAACTTTCTTGTAGCTCAGCTATTTCCGTCTTCAGAAGACACAAAGGGCACCCATCTCGTCATCCTGTGATCCACGGATTACTGGTTTATTTCATCTCCATGTCTGACCAAGCATCTATGCCTGTGCAGCATGATGGTATAAATGTGCATACACCTACTCTATTCTATCCCTCCATGATCATTATGCCAATATCAATTGTAATTTAGTCATAACAAAAGTTTTTGAAGAAGTCTGACTTCTGAAAATGTGTTTAGTGACACAACATGTCACATGTTTTGACACGTTATAGAGCAGACATACAAAACCCAAAATATGCATGTATAGAACGTAAAGTGACAGACATGAAACTCAACTGAACAACTTCATCATCATCATCATCATAATCCTCAAGCATATCAATTCAGTCCATTTATATTGATAACTAGATGTCAGAATGGGATGTCAGAGTTAGTGATTGACTCCATTTGGTTGAGGTGAATGCATGCAGTGTAGATTGCAGTGAACTGGAAGCACCAATGTTAATAAATTGTTCTGATTTATTCATTCCCACATTTTGGTACTTCCCTCTGGAAATGTATATGCTGCATTGCAAACATTTCTATGTCATAAATTATATTTATGGCATGTGATAAGAAAAGTGCTTTCTGGATGTTTTATTTAATCTGAGTTTCTGTTTAAGGGGACGATTCCCTGCAGTATTCCATACAGTGTTTTCTATCATGCTTCCCAATTCCATAGAGAAACAGCCTGCCACTTCCAGCGCTATGCCATACAAGTTTGAAGTGGCAGTGAGGTGTGTGCCTGAATTTATCAAAAATACTGGAGACAGCCACTGTTGACATTGTTTTCAATTGTTTTCTTTTACTTTATCAATCAGTTAAGTATTGAGATAAACTGGGAATGATGGAGGGGAGGACCAGAAAGGAGAAGCACAAGAATATCCACAGAGATAAAAAAAAGTAAAACATTTTTTAAATAATCTGACGTGCATTCATAATGTTAATCTTTTGTCCAATTTCTGATAGGCCTTTTTTCACAATGCAGTAAATAGCATCTCAACTGACTTTAACTGTCTCGCCCTACAAAGCTTGTGTTGATGAGAAGCTTGCCAACACTGACTTAAGTGCTCATTACTTAAAGGCTAAAATAATGAATCAAATGGGGTAATATTAGAGACATTGTGTCATGCAGTGTGTAAATGGTTTGATTTTGCCTTGTTTGTTTTCAAATACATTCAGATAGAAACAAATACAGCAACATATGAGACCTATTGATCATATCTGCTGCACAATAAATGCATTCTAAACTAACTAATTCAAATTTTAGGGCAGAGCAAATAGTCAAACACCCTGAAAATGTCAGACGTTCAGCATGAAGGAAGTATCATCTGAAACATATGTGAAAAAAGGGGCCGATATAATTTAGAAAAGTCTGGGCCAAATGTTGCATTTTGTTTTGTCATACTCTGTGTACAAAATAAAAAAAATTGCCAAAGCAATCCTGTAGTGGTATTTACAACCATCCCTGGTGTTAAGTGAACAGATAGAAATGTTTAGAGGAGGTGAAGTGTGATCATTTTTCAATGCTCTGCGCTTCTACAAATATGATGTGATTGAGTAATGGAAAGAAAAAAACACAAACAAAGAATAGCATTTAGACAAAGAGCAATGTTGAGTGAAGAGATAGCGTGAGTGGGATGGGGGGGGGGATTGTGTTGAGCCATCCATGGGCGAGCGAGTGTTTTTCCTGCTCTGAGAGAGGGGAAGAATAGTCGCTGGGCATATAGATGGAAGGAAAAAGCGTTACTGTGGCACTGATAAAGTGACTCAGGACCACTACTGCCACACTTGGACAATTCCAGACACAATCTTCTCCCCTCTTTTCTTCTCTTTCCTCTGCTGCCAACCCGTTCTTGCTGGCATAATGTCTGCTTCTGTTGCCTGTGTGCCTCCCTCCCTCCCTCCCCCCCACACACACAACCTTCTAGTGCCTGTCAAAGATATGTGGAAAAGTAGGAGGGGAGCTACTTTGGGATATAGTGAAGCCCCGACAACCTTTCATTAAACAGGCCAAATTAAAGGGTTCGTAAACCCCCTCCCACCCCAGCCCCCGGAGCTCATCCACCTTCACTTTATCCTTAGTGGCCCAAGCCTGCACATTCTGTATCTCAGCTCTGTCAGAGTAGGGTATCTCTTCAAGCTTGTGAGCTAGAAACTGGTTCTGATCTCCACTTGCACATTATCACTGGGGTGTAGAAATGCCTTCAGTCTGTACACCACAAGCTCAGCTAAAAGGGGGGGGAAAAAAAGACGTTAGCACAAAAGGTTCACAGTTGACAGCATGCAGATTTGCTGACGCCTGTAATAAAATAAGGCCAGCCGGGTGTGCAAGAGTTGACATTGTATATAGGTGTACAGTCGGGCATCTGCATAAAGAGCGTCTGCCTCTGCCAGTAGCCATCATGGCCGTGACAGATTAGAAATTGTGTGTGTAGGGATTCACCGCAAATAATGAGAAATGAGTTTTAAATTGTAGCTCAGGCACTGTGAAAAAACGGGCCCTGTCAATATGTGGTGCGTGTGATGCAGAGAGAAGAGGGGGGGAAGAGGATTTAGGGGTGAGAGAGATAGGGAGAGAGAGAGCGAGAATGAGGGATCAGGGGATGACTTTGTTTTGGTTTACTGCTTATTACCATCATAATCCTTTGTCCTGTTTTCCACTCTGCAGTCCGGGCACACCTCTCGCCTCGTCTCCGCGTTAGACACTGTGATTGCCTTGTATTTAAGAAGCCTTCTGTGAGCCTCTGTTCCGACAAATGCTTTTCCAATACCAATCACAGCTGAGTGCACCTCATTTGAATCTGTGAAAGGGGTTTTGATTCCATCAGCAGAATGCTCCTCCAAGCGCGGCACAGACCATTCAATACTGTGGCAACGTGTGAAAGCCGGAATATTCTCACCTAGCATATGCAAACACTGTAAAGGGTTTGGGCGAGGGCTGCCGAGGCTTCAAACCGTGTTGTTCATTAATCCCCCTTTTATTCTCTACATAGGGCCTCATTAGCTCTTCTCCTTTGTGGCATTTGGAAAGTATAAGCTGTGCTCCATGTGACTTTCAAATGTGTGACGAAAGAGAAGCGTTTTACCGGTCGTAAACTTTGATGAGGAGTAATTGTACACTCGGTTTTAGTGTTTGATAGTGTTTATGCCACCTGATCAACCTCTAATCTGCACATATACATTAAGTGTCTGTATTTTACCGTGTCTGACTGCACTTGGTACAGACCAGCTGCTGATATCTCCACTGCAGCAGCTTGTTGACCTTCAAACTTATCAGTGCGTATCTTCTGTCAGGGCAATTGTCTGCCTTTTGGTCTGTGAGGAGTTTGGATCATGCATCCAAATTAAAATCTTTTGTAAATCCCATTGCTTGATTGCTTGAGAGCCACTGAGAGTTGTTCAACATTAAAAGGTGAAGGACTTCCTGATTCCCAAAGTAATTTTCTCTTCATTATTCAGGCGTGTATTAGCGCCTCTTGTTTTCCACCCAGAGATAACACCCTGCCTCATACAACACAGTTCTCTCAGGAGACAAACAGCTCACGTGCGTCCTCTTCTCTGCGTCACTGTGTCCCCAGTGTTGGGTTCAAATATAAGTTGGACCCTTTATACATGTGGATCAAATTAAATGGAACTTCTTAGCTATTATCACTTGTTTTTTTACAACCAAATATAGTTTATATTTATAAATGACTTATGTTCTACTGACATAAGAGCCAAAAATCCCGTGAGATATCAGACAAAATAAAATCCAACACAAACTATTCTCGTACATTGAGGTGTCACACCAGCTGCCTGCAGTCATAAAGTCATCTGTGTGATGATATTATATGCCACAAAAAGAAAAAGAATCCAAAGTATGCAATGGAGGGTATATGCACATGATGTGTAGTCACCAGGGTCACTTCCCCCGTGGGTGGCAAACACAACAGTCAGCATCTGCTATCATGCATTCACATGAAGAAAATTGCACAAATGGTACAAAGCCATTTTGCAATGGACTGCACAAACAGATTGTGAAAGAATTCAGGCAGAAGTTTTTACAAACTGCTGACGGCTAAAGAGAAGAGAAGCAGTGTGAAGTGATGCTCTCTGAAAGGCTGTGTAACACAAACTAACCCAGCAGAGTTTTCTGAATGGAATATAAAAATAAAATAAAAAAATATCAGATTATTTTTGGTAGATTTGTCCCACAGACATCCAGAGTATTCTTTGAAGTCCTTGTGATTTTGACTAGGCAGACAAATCCTGCATTAGAAATGGACAAGCGTCTACACTCAGTTGACAGTTTATTAGGTACACCTAGCTAAAACTGATGCAGGCTAATACAGCAGTCCTGCAATAAATCCTACCTGCATGACTCATGAGGGTTATAATATTCAGCTTTTTGTAAAGGCTGTTGCATTATAAAGAGAGGTGTTTGTTATATTTAGCCTGTCCTCATGGATATAAATGGGGTGGACACTGCTGTATAAGACCGCATTAGTTTTAACTCAGTATACCGAATAAAAACTGGATATAGTGTATATGCCTTCAGTTTTTTTGTTCAGAAACTGACTTCTAGCCAGAATTCTTCAGAACAGAAAGAAATTTCAAATTTGCACAAAAACATCACCGTTTCTGTGCCAAAATACTCATGCTGGGCTGGGTTTTTTCGTTATACCCAAAAAAATAAACATGGTGACTTCAGACAACAGAATTGCCCAGTGCCTAGTGTATACTTTGGACCTATAGAACAAAGGTTCCAGATTTAGTTCCTCACTTTCTGGCTACTGTCAATGCTCACAGACCAATGTGTAGTACTTTGTTCAAGAAATGTGATGGTTTTCTTCCTTGTATTGCAGTTCTATCCATTCATAGCAAGTTCAGTGAGTTTGCTATGCCACTTGTGATGTCAAGACCCTCTATATCAAGGTACTGATGAAAATGACAAAACGTTATACTACAACACAAGTGGCAAAATGGAAAAATTGTCCCAGAGCAACAAACAGTGTTTGAAGTAATGAAGGAAGATGAGAAACTCTCTCCAGACAGCAGAGCTAATGCCATTACCAGCTGGAATGTGGAAGGGATTATGCTACATGACCTTCACCATCCTCTTCCCCACCTCTTTTTTGTTTTGACAGCAAGCTGTAGTTTGACACCTAACAAAACATCTGCAGCCTTGCTACAAATGGCTGTACCCCTCTACAACCAAGTTAGAGAATTGCGACCAAAACACTTGAAATGAGGCGAGGTGACTTTACAAAGATGTCACATGTTTTTTTGCCAAGTCTGACAAAAGGGAGCAGCACATTTGCAAAAGTTATCATGTCGTAAACTATGTATTTACTACTCGAGGGATTTAAGTATTTAGTAATTTGTGGATCATGGTTTTAGACCGCTAAAAAATCTTAACATCTTGTTAGATATTAAAGAGGAAAAATGAGTATTGAATTACAATCATAATTTTTCCTGTATCATAGAAATTGGTGGGTTAAAGTGTAAGGCCGAGCAAAAAGACACATTCTGTTTGGCTTTAGGAAAAGATTATATACATGGTGAAGAGGAAAAACCTTGTTTTAAAATGTTTGCCGTCTCAATCTACGCCAAACATAAAGTACCACACATTTGTTATGCAGGTCTTACATCTAATTTCAGAGTAACAATGACTTGCCAGCAGTCTGTTCTTGTCAAAATGTTATAACTACGACGTACAATTTAAAAAACAGGAACAAATCCAACTTGGGAGTCAAACAAAATGGGATGTCAATGCCGTACAAATACAATATATGTCAACTGCATTCATTTTTTCTGTTATATCAAACACAATTTCATGGTTGACATGGTGGAAGAGGATTAACACCCCATTTATATACCTTTAAAAGAAACACAGACTGCTAATGCTGTAGCTTATAATCCTCCCAGCACTCCGGGCATGGATGTGTTCAGTCTGCTAGTTTGACTCTGTGTGCTGGCTGGCCTGGATAGCTGATGACTAAAGTAGTGACTGAGGGAGTGCAAAGGCTACAGGGAAATCAAGAGTTGTTGTACCCAGCAGCCAAGAGAGGGACTTGACAGTTTCAAAGGATTATGTACTGTGGGGCTAACAATACTAATGGCACTTCTTTTGCATTATGATAATTGCCAAGACAAAATTGCCACCTAATTTCTCCCTGTTTCTAATTATTGGGCTCTTCAATGCAAGCAGGCAGTGGGAGCAGAGCATTGGCAGGCAATTAAACTCCTGCAATTATGGCTCTATTGTAAAGCGCAGCTTTACCAAGGATTTGTAGGGCAGAGAGCGATTGCTCTCCAATGCAATTAAATACAGGATAAATCTGGTGTGGACCTGTGAACGGATCTTTTAAAGTTCACTGCTGTGTTTTCTAACAACCGCTCCCCAGCCAGGAAACCTGAACCAAGTCTGTCAAGGAGGTCACCTGCCAAAAGAGCCACACCTACCGAGCCATAGCGACATGTCTGTTACAGAACCCCCCGCTGGATGCACATGCTTGCAACCAAACCACTCTCACAGTAGATCCAAAAAAAACAAACAAAAAAAACATTTGCATAGAGAGCATTTCCAGGGAGGCATGCTGGGTAGGATTAGTGCTCCTCTTCATCTAGCGTGTCGGAGTGAGCAGTGACCCAATGCAAATGTGTGCGCTAGGAAGTTTAGAGCTATGAACTGTGGGATACAGAGGTGCGTGGCCATCTGGAAACTCAGTGGTGACAGGAAGGTGTTTATGAGAGACTAGGGGGAACAAAGAGCCACAGCCTACTTTGTCTCATTTTGTTGTACAGAAGCCACTGATCCAGTGCAGTGTTGTTAAAAGGCTGGTTTGGGACCCAAAGGAGGAAGATATAAATTGGTCAATAAACTGGTTTGAGGAAAAGTAAAATCCAAAGCTGCAATGGTATGATGTCGAAGCAGAAATGGAAGACTAGAAAATGAATACGAGTCGTTGAATAGTCAAAAACATGGCATGTTTTGCAAAATTAGGGGACAGAAAATCTGTTTTGAGAGACAATAATAAAAGCCCCTCCAAAATCATGAAGGCCTCTTCATTTATTACTGTAAAGATATACCTAGCTATTTATCGATATCACATAATAAACATTTTTTAAAAAGGTATGATCAGTAATGGAGGGCTGTCTGTAAACAATTGCAGGCACACTTGTTTACAGACTTCTAGATGGTCAATGTTGTATTGGCTGGAGAACATATGCACTTGGCTCAAACTGGACTCCTGTGTGCAGGCTCTGCATTTGCCCAATTAAAACCTTGGCAACAAGCAGCCACGAAACACAAAAAGACACGTCTGGACACCATCACATGTCATGGCTTTACAGTTATGATCATGCATTTGCCACACACACACACACACACACACACACACGCACACACACACACACACATAAATATATACACACACATATATAGGAATATATTTAAGGGGGCTATTATTGTATCCCAAACTGATTTTCTGTCGCCTAGTTTGACAATTCAATGACTCGTCTTCCATTTCAGCTTCGACATCATACCACTTTAATATATATATATATATACACACACACACATACACACACACACACACACACACACACACAAAAACACACCCTATGCTTTAGCCGTGATTTTCCACTCGCTTCATATTTTTTGGAGCTTTCCAACAAAAGCACCTGATCAGAGGGAAATTGGTGTTGGCTCGGCTCCTGCTGTTCAAAGACGTTAGACCAAGACTTTGAGGGGTTGAGACCAAGATCAGACTGGTAGAAGTCCCACACTGCATGGCACACTTCAGATAAAATGTGCAGTGTTTCCCACATGATTTTGAGAGACTATGGTGGGTGGACCTTGGACCCTCAAGGGCTTTTTTTTTGTACATTTTAAAGTTAAATGCATCAATCAAGTGATTTTATTCTCGGTGGAATGTAACCAAGTATATTTAGGCTACTCAAGTACTGTACCGAAATACAATTTGAGGTACTTATTGCCTATTGTACTTGAGTATTTCCAGAAGGCAGTGTTTAACTTGATGACATGTTGGAGGTGTGCTGGTTTGCACAAACTGCAGTAAAAGTCTGTCAGCTGCAATTTACTGTGGCCGTTTCCTCTTGTACCATTCCTTCTTTGCAATATTTAAAAATGCCCATCCATTGTGTTGTAGATCCACTTTGAGTGAACAACAGCAAAGAATCACTAACCTCAAGGACTCATTTAAATGCTGCAGCATTGGAAAATGTTCAGTTCGCATTAAGAAATACAACTCTGATAAGGCTGTAGCAGAGTAAGCCATAAACAGGGAGGCTTCTATCAATGAGATAAAATGATGGGCCGTAACATTAGAGTACATGCATGCATTGTTTGCTTTGAATCCCTTGAGGGTGTGTAGGCAATTTGAATAACGCAAGGAAAAGCTGACTCTGCCAGAAAGATGAAAACGACTACAGCAAAAGATGATTATATGCACATTTAGTGGCTATTGCTGAAGAAAATACCATCTGCAAATGCAGCTGAGGTTTACAATGGCACAAAACCTTAAATTCAGAATTTCTCAAAGAAAAAATACTGACTAGGTGTTAAAGGAAAGTTCCAAGAGAGAGAAGGCAGACAAGGAAGAAAGCAAATCACTGCCTGGAAGGTCAAACACAAAAATAAAAATAAAAAGTTAGAAGGGGATATGTATTCAGATATGTATTCAGATATGCCATTCTTCTTGTTCTGACACACTTCTATTTGTTTGTGTAGGAATATACAGTAAGTAGCATTACGTTCCAAAATTGAAAGCCACAGAATTAGTGAATACTTGCTCAGAGGCATTAATTTACTATTTTTGCATTTGTTTCCACATGGCAAATTAAGTCTTGATGTAATTGATCAAAAATGTTCTGGAAAGTCCATTAACTTTTAGCCGGAGGCCAAACAAAACAGTAGCACCAAACACAAAATGTGATTATCAACTGCTGCTGCCAATTTAAATTTGAGAGAGCACAGTTAATCAAGCTGTGTGCAATAATACACCTAAAAGCACGGATCAACAGGGTTCAGCTCCACCCAATTCAATTTAATGTTGAACGAAATAAATGCCACCCTTTTAAATCCCAGTGGGACTTCAAACACATCAGAACATTTGTGAGGCGGTGGGTTAGCTTTGTAAAGCTGTTTCGGGGATGAAGCTAAAGACATCACTTTCATTGACAAGCCTCATAAATCAAGAGTTGCCATGTCTGATTTTTTGTCTACCATATGCTAAATACGAGAAACTTTTTTTTACTTCTTCTCATCATCACTTCTGGTAGTATGGCATTTATTCCCTCTTCTCTTTCATGCCCTTCCCTCCTCTCGCTCACTCTCTCTCTCTCTCTCATGTTCCTCTTTCACAAGCATCTTCAGTGAAAGTTTCCGGCCACTGTGTGAGACACATCTGCATTGCAGTGCTGAGGGGAAAGCATCAGCTGGAGGAGAAGAGATGTGTATAACCGGCTTGAGACAGAGATGCAAAATCAAAGAATGACAACGAGGAAGTCTGACCCGTCACTTACCAAAAATAATGGATTCATGAGTGACAGCACAACATCACTTCAAGCATCATTTGGTACAGTGCACTGTAGTCGCTTTACATGTATTTTTTTGCCTTTGACAGAAAAAACACATGCCCATTTCAATGTCCCAAAATGTAATATAAACACAACCATTTGCACATCAAAGTGCTGTCACAGTGAAATCACATAGAGGGTCATCCACCCCCACCTCCCTCCGAGCCTCTGAGCCTCCCTGTTATTAATGGCGTCATCATTTTTCCTCTGCTCACTCTATTTCCCTTCTGATAGTGGGGCCTGCTTCATCGTGTTCTGCCATGTTTCTGTAATTGCTCCAACAGACTGCCTTATGCTGAGCATATAGTTTTTCTGTGTATGTGTGTGTGTGTGTGTGTGTGTGTGCGCCCATCCAGTAGGCGTGTGCGTGTCTGTAAGTGTGTGCATATGCATGCGTGTGTGTTGCTCTCTCCCCCCACCAGGGCCAGCTGTGAGTTTGTGGGGCAGAACCAAGCCACGGGCGAGCTCCACACGGAGCGAAATGACAGCCTCCAGGCCACCATTGGTTGATGACCGTGAAAACACTTGCGGTTAACGTAAAGTGAGCGACCGGCTGTCACAGTGAGGCACTGCGCTTATGTGCAGCCCTGACAACAGCACAACGAGCCCCTCTACAACTCGACTCTGCAATGCTGCAACAAACAACAAAGGGACAACCCTACAATCCATAACAACAACCACTTCAGACATCTGAAGTACACAGCAAAGAGAGAAAGGAGTAAGACACAACCTCTACTATTTGTCACAGTCTTTGGGAATAAATGTTTTTTTTTCTATACTTAAATTGTGGTGTGCAGAAGTGAAAGCCGAAGGTGGTTGTTGAAGTAAGACAGGGAAGTGAGCGTGAGGGAAAGAATGCCAAGACTGTTACAGATGCCAGCCAAGGTCAGATAAAGTGAGAAGTAAGTGCTTGGAGAGCTACAGGAGCGGAGGCCAGCTCTGTGGAGGAGGTGTGAAGGAGTGAGTGACCAAGCGTGAGCGCCGCTGCCTCCACCCATCATTAAATGAAGCCACTTAAGGAAAAAAGCGCCGCTCAAAAAGGTCAAAACACGGCACTCCTGCAAAGCACTGATGGTTTTATTTAGCCAACTGGGGAATGGTTTCGTCTTTGACGGAGACACAAAAAGCCCTGTATCTTTACTCAGAAGCTGATTTCTTTTTTTTTAGCTATCACAATCCCGCCTGCAAACAGGTCCCTAGAGTTAAAAAGAGAAGCAATAAATGATGTGCCAACATCACGTAGTAAGGAAGGATGATTGCAGAGCTGTTTTCATCATCAATGTTAACCTCTCTGTGGTTAAATCAGACTTCTTTAACCCCCCCCCCTGCCCTCTTGCATTTCTTTTCTTCTCTTCTCACTCTGACTTTGAACACACACAGGCGTGTGCACACACACACAAACACAGTTTATTATGCAGTAACATTACCAGATCCCCTTAGGCAGCTGTGCATCTCTGTATGACTGATGAGGGTAATTTCTCCCAAACAACAGAATGATCACTTGGTGGTGATCACGTGGTGAGCGCTACAGACCCTCCCCTCCTCCTCCCCATCATTCCTCTCTCCTGTTTTCTTTTTATCTTACAAAAAATAGACAGATATCTGTCACTAGTGTCCTGCGGAATCTGGAATGGCTCCAGAGATAAATAGCTCTCCGACCCCATGCATACGGATTTTGAAAAAAAAAGCAAGTTAATCATCAATCGATTCTTCAATGATGATTCCGATTCAAATTCTGTTAATAAAAAGACATCCACGTCCAGTTCCCACTTTGCTAGTTGGAGCTCCGGGTGTGGAGGCTTTTCCTTATTTTTTCCTTGATTACCATAGGGATCCAATATAATACACATGCCACTGTGAATTAGCCTCACAGTAAGGACTGGGCTGAGCCACAGTGAGTTTATACTGTCTGTGTACTACTGTGCACCATGGGATATACTGAGCAGAGCGTAGTAAGGTCTGTCTGCCTCTCTTTCAGCCTCATAGGTTCAGCCTCAGTGGGCTGTCTTTACCTATTCTTCCATCTGTCAGTCACACACAAAAACAAATCCACCTGTCGACCAGGAGACTGGGCTTAGCAGGGCGATGCTACAGCTGTCTGGGCCTGACTTGGTGCAGAAGGGAGCGAGCCAGCGCCCTCCACTGGTAATGGAAAGCCCATTAAGATGCTTATTACCCCACCTGTCAGCCCCATCTCCTCACCTGCACAGATACACCAGGCTAATGAAGACAGTCACTATTCATACAGCACCTTGAACATGGAAGTCATGCCTCTACGCTTTTTGTGATCCTTGTGTCCTTGATGACAAGGGCTCTCTGGCTTTGTAACAATATAGCAGTTCAAGCGTTAAAAGACAGGCATTCTTACCGTGCCACTTGATTCCCTCAACAATGAAGCTATTAATGCTGCATTATGTAAATGGTAATGGTCACAAACATCTAATAGGATGAAGGCAAAGTACAGTGCAATTTAATGCTGCTGACTTTCAGTGGCTCTTTGAAGGATGTTTTCAATTATAACTGAGCTAATTTAATTCATTGTTTCGTAGCTGAAAATGCATTTTTAAAGGTTGACTGAGTCTCTATTTCAGAACTCAAGTTTAATCAGTCATGTACATTGCACACTGGAACGTCCTCTAAAGAGATTGACAAAGTTGCCGGGGATCTGCGTTCTAGGTTTTAAAGGGACAAAGTAGCCCAGCCCTTCTCCTTTTCCTCAGATGGCAGGCTTCAGTTGTGGAGGGGAGGGTGTTCATCTAAAAGATGAAAAGACCTGCGCCTTTAAGAGGGCTGTCTCCCCTTTCCCTCATGCTCCCCCTCAACCACACAGACACTCCTCCTGTGAGCATTTGTGAGGCAGCGCCTGTCCCTTATGTCTCTTTGTGGGGGAACAGAACAGATTTCCCAGAGCACCACTGGAGACAAGACAAAGCCCTAGGGAGGACACCCCAGGTGCAGACCTCCATGCAACCCTGGCCTCAACTACTGTGGATGCTAAGATGAGCACAGGGAGAGGAGACACAGACCTACTCAAGCTGGAGTAACACACCAAGAGGTCCAAAACAGGAGGTGGAAGTTATCAGCTGGACAAGCCAAGAGGTCAATTTTGAGTTGAAGGAGACATTTTCAGCAGATCAAAATCAACAGCGCTGGACTGGATCGCGAAGGAAAAGGTGGAGTCTTAATTTGAGCTTTTAGATTTTCTTTCAAAAAGTTTTGTTGAAGGAGAATCAACAAAGAACTCTATATTTTTGACAGCTATTAAGGATAAAAGTACTATATGAAATAGATACAAACGGCAGAAAAAGGAAAATTTATCTTAATGTTTTCATTATTTTTATCCATCACCAGACCACTTTCAAAATAGTCATTTGTGGTATGAAATTGAGATGCTCTTTAAAGAACATCTTGAATAGTCCCGACAGTGCTCTTAATTCACCAGCCAGGCGCTTATCTTATTTCTCCAACTCTTTCTGAGAGGGAGCATTAAAGACTTCATTGATAGTGCTCTTGGGGAACGGGTAATATTTCTCATGTGAAGTCTCGAAACTTTACAGCTGTAGGGAGAGAAAAGTGCCACATGCATAAGAAAACGATGTTGAGCTGTGTTCCATGTGGGAAAAGTGTGCGTCTGGACTAACATTGCGGTGGAGCATTGAAGACAGAAGAAATGTTCCCAGGGTGTGGAGTGCTGAGTGGCCAGAACCAGTACCTGACCAGAGACGCTGTCAGGCCCCATCCCAGACTAGAGGTGAACAGACCGATCCAAATGGAAAATGGGGTAACCCCAGGGACCTGCCCCGTCTACCATGATCAACCTTACAGCAATGCTGGCCAGCAAGCAGTGGTCTACAATGTTTCCAGCCCGCTGAAGCCAACACCACTGCCAGTCCCTCCCCCTGCACTTAAACTAGGGCAGGAAGGGTTTAAGAAAGTCTGCCGAACTGAGGAGGACAGCCCCTGTCCCTTTCCAGGACTGGCCTCTGGGGTGCTGGAGATGCGCGTGAAGGAGGGAAGTAAGATCCGCAACTTAATGGGATTTGCCATGACACGGATGCAGGGAGAGAAGGGCGTTAGTGGGGGAGGAGTGAGTGGTGGTGGGCTTAGGCAGGTGGTCTTCACGGGGTCGGGCCGCGCGGTCACGAAGACCATCACTTGTGCTGAGATCATGAAACGGAAAGTGGGCTCTCTGCACCAGCTGACCAAACTGCAGTACAAGGTGGTGAAAGAGGTGTGGGAGAGTAGTGAAGGGGGGACATCTGAGATGACGGTGCACAGGACTGTGCCCTCTATCAGCGTTCTTCTCTCCAAAGACCCACTGGATCCCCAGGAACCGGGCTATCAGCCTCCAGAGACTCTCAGTGCACTGTGGGACGAGAGAGAGGGGATCGAATCTGCCACGCAAACGGCATGCAAGAGACCTCTTGGACCTTTGCCATACAGCAGTTTCCCTCACTGTAAGAGAGTGTGTTTGGGGGAAGGAGTGTCAGTCCACCCTCCTCACTGACTGGCTGAACCGGTGTCGAACAGTGGAGAGGATTGAATCAGGAGAGTTCATTTGGCGCTGCCCTCCACTCAAGCACAATGCTGAGACAATCAGAACACTCACTCAGACAGAACAGTGCTTTCTCAGAGGAACTGAGTACCAATTCCAGCCTCCAGAGGTCAGTTTGACTGGGACCTGAAAGCTTGCCTCTGTACATACAGCATTTAAGGGATGTGTTTCTGGGTACGTTCACATAATTGTGATGTGTGCTATAAAATCTTTAAGCGATTCACATCCCATTTCACACTGACAAAAGAAAAGCCATGAATTGCACAGGTTCTAGATTCCTGCTTGCAGTAAACTATCTACAGCCTGTGGATAGAATCATTTATTAGCATCATGTTGCAATCATTTCTATTCCTCCGTACTCTTTAAGTGTAGCCTCTAAAAATGCACAAGGTAGACCCAAGAGTATAAAATAAAAACAGTTGAAAGCCATTGATGTATGACAAATGCAAAACATACCCATTTTATTTGTCTGATTATTAACATTCATGAACACTAAATTAAATAAATTGGGGTTTATTTCCAATGGAAATTTTGTTTCATCTTTCTTACTCACCCGTCATTGAATTTGCAAAGCTCTGATTGAACAGAAAATCACAGTGTGCTGATCTGTTGATAAGAATAACGGCAGTGAAATTTATCTGTAGAAAAAGCTGATTTAATGACAAAGCTGTTGATAAGGCACATCTCCTAAACCAACCCAGCCTGACAGAAACGCCGAGGGCAGAAATACAGGCACCGATTATCATTAAGATAACAACACAACATCACACAACACAGTGGAGAAAGGGATTAAAACTAGGCTTGACAGAGCTTCACACTACACTGTTCGTGTAAAATATGAAACCAAGGCAACAAGCTATACTTCACTTCAGCTGATAGGCCTACCCACCCACCATATCTATTGTATTGTATAGCACAGCGTACCTCTTCCACGAGGCTATATTCAAGCTTTTCTCAAGAAAATCTGTATGCAAAACAATGTGGTCTAAAAAGAGCTATGTTTAAACGTAACAATATGCACTTGAAGTTGACTGACATTAATGAAATGGCTGCAGACGTCCTGCTGTTGACATTTTTCATGCATTGCCTCTGTATTTCCACACCATTTAAATATAATTTCAGTTGCAAAAAAAGGTACCGCTGACTGATTGCTGAAGCTTAACTGGATGCTGCAGACATCTATGGCAATCGGGTCAATATTCAACTCCGAGCAGAATGAAAAAAAAACAACAGCTGGCAGAGTATGTATTGAATTTTATGGATTAAAGATTTTTACACATAAAAACGTATTCTATACCTTTTAAAGAGTTGTCCTTAACAAGACAAACAAACCTTTCTGGGAATTATTCAAATACTTAAGCGCTTTTTCCACTTAATCAACCATGTCTTCTGGGGATAATAACTTAAGATAAGTGGAACCTTGTCTGAAGCTTTTATGTTGATCTTAATGAAAATCTGCAAACGCAGATGTCGGCCTCCGAAAGTAAATTAATCAAAGTGAATCCTAACTGGGGAGACAATTCAGTTACAGCTTAAAAAAAAGGAGGAAAAAAGTTGAGTTCACTTCAACAGAATTAGCATTCAAATTCATCTTTCAAAGGAATACAAATCGTAATATTTCATATAATGGTCAGCCAGCATTTTAAACAGTCTATGGTGGACATAGTGATTAACCTCCCTCTCGATCCCATTAAGTGAATCAGAGCACAGCAGAGCACCCAAGGTTGAATAAGAAATGCTGCGACTGCAATACAGCACATATGTAGCAAACTGTGTGTCCTCGAGACTGCTGGAAGGTTATCACTTCAGGTCGCTGTTATCACAGAGTTAACAGCTTTCACCCAAGAGCCTTTGGGACAGTCAGTCTGCAATGCGGGTCAAAAAGATAATGCCGCTATAAGTAAATTTCAAATCGACCTGCATCTGTTATCAAGCATTAAGAATTCTGGGCCAAGTGTAAAATGCAGTGGGGGTAATTAGGGATAACAGCATAGCGTACCTGAGTGAGAGAACAGATAAAACATACTGACTAAAGCATTATCCCAGAGCTAAATCCGATGTGGCTGGCACGAAATAGCATGGTGGAGGAGTCAAAAAAGTGCATTAGAACGATATGGACAAGGTTATTCACAAGCTGAGGTTCCATTTTGCAAATATTGTGTGTTTTCAAAGATGTTGTCGAGGTGGATTTGAAGAAGATACAGGCCAGGGCCTAAAATGCACCATTTGAGTTTGGTTTACTTTGAATAATATATATATATATATATATATATATATATATATATATATATATATA
>NW_022280038.1:3676215-3869666 GCF_004355925.1 Anarrhichthys ocellatus
TATATATATATATATATATATATATATATATATATATATATATATATTCAGCACAAATTTCCCATACCTTAAACCATGAAGGCGATATACATAAAGATTATTTGGGGTGGGCGCGACTCTAGAGACTACTATGCCTATTTCTCCCCACCGAGTATGGATGTTGGACAATTTCAGTGAAAGAATGCCGTTATTTTTCTCGCAGTAACTGTTAATGGAGCTCGAATGGATTGATTGAATGGATCACATTGTTTCAGAACAAATTCATTTTTTTTTTTTTAATGATTACATCAAAATGGTAATGCAGAGAAATATCTTAAATAGTTTAAGTTATTAAATCATCACAGCATTATGTTAAGACTGACCAATACATTGTTATCTATTATGGCGGGCACAGCAGTAACGTTCTGTTTACCAAAGCCAATAACGACATGCAGAGAATGTGAATAAATTCATTTTGAAGTTAACATAATGAAAGTGTTGGCACTCTATTTTTCCCTTCTCTGCCGCTGCAGCAGATGAGAGCGAGGTCTCTGGGATGGTGTGGGAGTTCGCTATCTCCCAGCCTCCAGATGGCTCCGTCTTCTCTTATCTAGAAGAATGGGTGCTGCCTCAATTTTTCAACTCGCCTTATCTGTGAATCCTTTAAATTGAATATTTACTGGGCCTATGTTTTCCGCCTGTGTTAGCCCTCTGAAGTCGACATTCCTCTTGCTTGTCGAGACAGGCCAAAAGGTTTTTCTCACTCATACGCTCTCTTTGTCTGCCTTGTCAAGCAATGGGACAGTGATTGATTATGTGATTGTCAGGAGAGAATGGGAAGGTTAAGCAGTTAAGCAGAGAGCAGTGGAGACATATTAACGAATGGCCATAGAGGGAATATGTTGAACAAAAGAGAACCGTACATTACCCAAACATGACATCAGGCAGACCTCCATTTTATGTCAGGAGAAAAATGGGTTGAATTAATCACTTTCCCAACAGTCTGTTGTTTCTTACCCGGTATACACTAGAGGTTAAGAGAACACTTGAGCAGCTATTGAAATCACCTTATTGCAATATGACTGGCTGTGGTCTATCTGCATAAACAAGCCGTGCCATAGCTACTCCCTGGTAAGTGTCTGGAAATGCCTTTTCAAAACCATTTTGTGAAATGCCTCCATGTTGGATTAATCAGCGCAGCTGAG
Source organism: Anarrhichthys ocellatus (assembly GCF_004355925.1). NCBI lineage: Eukaryota > Metazoa > Chordata > Actinopteri > Perciformes > Anarhichadidae > Anarrhichthys > Anarrhichthys ocellatus. The sequence goes on from NW_022280038.1 coordinate 3,677,400, forward strand.
GATGTAATTGCTGTGCTGAAGTCAAAGCTGTAAGAGCAGATAATGAACACTGACTACAGGGCTGCCAGAATCCAGGGCAAAAGAAATGAGGAGTTCAGGGACCAAAATGTCTACAGCATTCTTTCAAAAGCCCCGATTGAAAATGAGGAAAAACTATATTTACAGTGAGTGAAGACCATCCCCTTAAAACAAAACTTAGTGGTTACTAACATGGAATTTGTATAGCTTTTGACAGCTGCATTGTGCTGTTGGAATTTGAACAGCAACTTGAGGTAAAATTACATTTGCTCCAAGGATTCTCCCCTGCTCTTTAAATTATTTGCGCACAGTTTTATGTATTTAGTAACATGCATCAGTTAGTTACTATATCGGTCATTTTCTAACATTAGGGATGAGCTAAGAAAGGTGAAGAAAATCAACAAGGGTTTATTCTGACCGTTGCTGCCCTCTGGTGGGGGAATAAGTTCAAAGTCAAACGTAGAAAAAGATACACCTCTCTACTCAAGGATGCCATTATTGGTATATCTGACAGACATCTATTGTCCTGCGCACTAAAGGGTTTGCACAACAAAGCTAAATGGTCACAGTATAAATTATATCTGTAATCATAAATCATCATCAGACGGCATTTAATAAAAGCAAATGGGAGCTGTGGGCAGTGTTTTTCTTTTTATCGTTTAATGGCAATCTCACTGCCAGCCCACTAAAATGTTGCTTTTTCTCAGTCTTTAATTTCAACAAGTGTAAAGACTACATTCTACCCTTTTATTATCATTCCCTCCCCATCGCAATAATGAGAGGACTTCAGATTTAATTAGCTTAACGAAATTAAAGTATAAAGGACATCTTCGATATTATGAAAAGCACTCATAATGATATACTCTGTAGAGCTACTTCTAAAATTCACTGATGAGAAACAGGAGAGGCTACACTTATTATTAACCGATATCTGTGAAATAAAAGTAAGAATGGAAAGACACACACACACACACTGCTGTACAATGTGGGGGAAATGCAATTATGCTGTGATTAATATGGTGACTGAACTGTTCTAATATACTGGCCGTGTTCAGAGGTGAAAACCATCCAAGCATAAGGTGCAGTGCACTTGGGTTGCATATTAACATTCTTTAGTCTTCTACTCAGTACTGAGTGACGAACAGCTGCTGCCTCTCGGTCTTATCTGTATAATTGGAAAGTGCGATCAATATAATCATTGAATTGAAAGCACAGTAGTTTTCTTAAGCAGCTTACTTTTGGGACAGCAATGGGATAACACATCTCTACATACTTCCCTCTAACTAAGTATTGTATTAAAAAGTTATTAAAAAGTACACAGCCTGAATAGTTGTTTTTCTGAACAGAGGAATTCATAACTACAAATTCACCACGATGAGTAAGCCACTTCCCTCCGCTGCTATTCTGCCAAGCTGTCAGAGCTGCCGTGAAGCCAACACTGTCACGAACTACATTAACTGAATAATATTATCTACTCTTTGGAAAAACTAAAAAAAGAAATTGATTTCAGCGAGAAGCAGATAAAAGGGCCGAAAATGTGGAGTTAAAAAAGCTGAAGATAAAAGCTAAAGCCTGCAGATCACAGCGTCACATGGTGATCAGGACAGAAAACCAGGAAATTAAGGAACAACCCTGTTCCTGTAAAGCAGAATAGGCATTTATTCACTGTTACAATCATTGAAAAAACAAAAAGCAGCATATGTATACATTGAGTTTACCTTCGGTAACTCGTGTAGGATAGAAGTGCAAATGCTAGTTAGTGATATGCTAATGTTAGCGCCACACATTTTTACGTAGAAACATAACATTTTAGAAACGCATATCTCCTTCCAACCTTTTCAGATGATGAGCATCACTATTAAACAACGTTAAACTAGCTCAAAATCCACAAAACCAGCCTGAAAATAAATCTCAAACATGAGTCTATTGAGCAAAGCTGGTTAGTTGTGAGACCTTCCTCAGAGCTGGACAAAACTACGCTACGATTGGCCGGTCGGCGTTCGAGGGTGGGACTTATCGAAGGGTCAATTGTGGGTTGTGTTCATTCAATCAAGCATTACAATGGTGGTTGTTGCAGGGCCCACTTGGCAGAGATCTACACTCTACTGAGTGCAGTCCTCTAGTTTGTTTTTGTGATTTACGTGAAGTATCTGCTGTAACACAACAATTTGCCTTTGGGATTAATAGAGTACTCAAGCTAGCTAGCTAGCTGCAGCTATCAAGACAGACAGAATTCCAAACCGTGTGCACAACATTCACAAGGATTGGCCTTCTTGTTGGAAGTTTAGCAGTGTTAATCACAGAGCAGTATTTTAAAGAAAAGTCATAGCTGCAGCAACAATAAATTCTCCACATCCCCATTACCATGCTCCAAACCTTTCCATCATCTCAGCATTTTAATTAAAACAGTGATCAACTTTTGACATGACTTTCTGAATCTGATTTCTGATGTAATTCTGCAGTCATCAAAAATGTACTTTTTAGAAACTATTATTAAAAGTAGCACAATTATACTTCCACAATTTATATTACTGGTAAAATACACCTGAGGCCAGTGGCATTTCCTAATTGAGTAGTCTTTTTTTAACTCATGGTGATTTAAAGTGCTTCTCTGTTATGCTATCTCTGCACAGTTTCATTGGGGATTTTAAAGAAAGTGTCATATATAGAAAACCCTTTTTTTTTTTAAAGGTGAACTGACAGTAACCTAATGACAAGAATGTGGCTTAAGCTCCCTCATCAAACAATGAAAACGTAAGGAATTTATATTTTTTGTGCTGCCATTCACATTCCACAGCGAGGTCGACAATATGACTAAATGATTTCGTTAATTTGAATTCAAACAGTGTCGGCTGGTGGTCCACTCCGCGCCGTGGGAGGATTGGTAGAGTAATATCAACACAGTTGTGATTACTCCATTGAAGCAGTAGGGCGCTCCAATCAGAGCCGAATCGCTCTCCTCATTACAGACTACAAGGCCAGATCTCAGTGGGTGGACCACAGAATCAGGATTTGCATCTTCCCGCTGAAATTAATTGAAATTCATTTGCGGCACCCCGATGCTCCCCATCAACACAGACTCGTTCAAATTTGCACAATCCACCCCGGATTCATTATAAGCACAGGAGCATTTCAAGTTTGAAAGCATGTAAGAGCAGAGGTTGTTTTTGCTGTGGTCTGGACCTCTGCATTCAGGCCTGACTGAAAGCTGCAGTTTACAGTATCAGATGTATCTTTCTGGGAACAATATTCTTGTTAAGGCAGAGCAATGTAATCTGACCAGGTACATGTATTGCTCCAGTGGAGTGGTGCCTGGATGTACTTACTCTTACTTAAGGCCTCTGACAGCACAAAGTGAAAACCTACCACATATCACAAATATGGCCAGATACACCTCATGCATTTAGATAGTAATTAAATTAGTCAAAAACAGAATGTCCTGCAAACAGAACGCTCCCCATCCTAGTACCTTTACACCAGCAAGGATGCACTACGTGGCCATTGCGATCATACTGAATCCCCCACAGACCAGGAATGGTAACTATGATGGGAATTAATGTCTGAAGATGGTTGATTTTGAATGCTACAATGGCAACAAGCATCCCTTTATCATACATGGGAAAATAAAATATCCCATGCCAAATTGTTGCCATCCTTGTTTTTTGTTTTTCCTTGTTTTCTAAACAGTTTGTTGTTATGCATTCACAGAGCACGCACTATTTACACACCACAGGCAAAAGCTTTCCTCTCTCCAAAGCAAACCAAAGTACCACTCAAGCAAAAAAAACAATTATCACAAACACATTAACAGCTAATTCGATCACCATTTCCATCACTACTCTTATAAACCATTAAGACCTCCACTACCACAGAATGCTAAAGAACCAAACTCGTGCAAATACTGTGCCATCTGTGGACAAATCTTAGTTGGTGGATTTGTAGCATTGCAGCTGTTTATCAGTCGAAATGGGCGATGTATAAAACACACCTAACAGCATTAGAGGGACGTCAAAACCATCAATATTTAACAACCCTTGCAGATAAATGCACTCTTACCTTGGGATGTTGTTCTCGCCCGGTGCTCCAAATGCCAAACTCTTGACTTGAGTCTGCTGTGGAATCCTTCAGGTTTCTGGGATCCTCCATTACTCCCAGGACCTAAGGTGGGCACCCAGACACAGTCAGGAAAGAGGCCCAGCTGAATATGCACCTCCTGCACCAGCTCAGGAAGTTCAACCTGCCTCAGGAGCTGCTGGTGCAACCTTCTAACAAGAACATGACTTTATGGGTTGAAGAATTATGTTGTCTTGATATCAAAGTATTGTGCAATATTACCACGTGAAGCAAAAAAAAAAATCTATTTTATAATTTAATAATTTTTCTTAAATACACTACATGTATTATAATTTATAAACATATTTTTTCCCATTATCTTATGTTCTCATTACACAGCTACTGTCTTCCTCAGTTGCTCTGCTTCCAGTGCAGCTTGTTTTAAGTAGAGCTTTTATCCAATCAGATCTCACCTCTGTGTCTCTAGGTAAGAAGACAGGCCCGAGGCCTGCAGAGTCTCACCTGCAGCCAGTGCAGATTAAAGTAAATGGGGACGATATTGTTGATTCTCATAGTGTTCAACCAATCAGATCTTTAGTTTGACATGTTGGGCGTATTCTTTGACTATCAGAGCCTGCGCGCCGGCCTATAATGACGTCAGCATTACATGCCGCCAGTGTCCGTGTGTAGCTTTCCCGCGAGGTACAGAGTGTGCTGTGATTGGTCAGTGGGCGAGCACGTGACTATCGTGAAACGAAATTTAACAGCCAGCAGAGGCTGATGGGTAGTGAATCACATCACGTGATGCAGCTCAGCCAATCAAAATGCATTCGGACTGAGTGAGATGCACCATGATAGAGGAACCTGAGCCGAGGAAAGACATTGCAGAGCAGTCTGTTCAATGATAGAGTTGGGAAAGTAAAATCCTATGTTAATCTCTTTGGGTCGCGGCTTGTCATTAAGGAATGACAGTAGATCCCACAGCCAGACCAGCTGAGAACATTATATTTTCTTGAATTTAGGCTTTTGCATTTTCTAAGTGCTCTGGCATTGTTCAAACGACTCGTACCGAACGGTTTAATACTAAGATGTACGTAGTTACAGCCTTAAAAATGAATAATAGCTGTGGTGCCGTCATGTGGTTGTAAGGTGGTATTTCAGCTGCAGGACAGCAGTGAAGGCCCAGGTATAAAATGCACGGCCCGCCGCTGACGTGAAGTGACCCAAAGGCCAACAAACTCCCTAATGCTTTAGAGAAAATACAACATTCTAAGCCTTACAAAAAGCCTCAACCTCCTTAAACATTACAATAACCAACTGAATGTCCTCTCAACAGCATTGTATTTATCCCACAAAACAGCTTAAAGGACCCAAAACACAATTTCATTTGGCACAGTAATCGTACTTTGTTTACCAACACTTAATCCTAACCCTGTTTTCTGACTCAGCTATGCAATAAAAGCACAGGTGGAATTAATAACGTTATTGAGGGCTGCATTCCATATAGATGAGCCAGTTCCAGGGTTCTGGCCATGTTTTTGTGCATTTTGAAGCATTTTCTGTGACGACACGCGCGGTCTGGAAATCTGGACAGTATTTGAACGTTTGAAGAGCGGATGGCGGCTCAGTGTTGTCAAACACGTGGGTTTTTTGTTTTTTTTTCAACTAATAAATACTTTTACAAAACACAAACATGGTAGCTCGAAATTAATCATCATTGCAGACGTGACAAATGTAAAAACGTTGAGAGCATGGTGGGTAAGTAGGTAACTGGACCTGTAGCCTGCTGAGTCTTTTAATGGTAGCGATTTCATTATTTGGCCAACAGATGGCAACATTAAATCCACAGGTCTCTACGGTGCTTTCAAGTGTTCCTCGTAAATTATACCGTCTTGTTTATCCAATATGAAACCATCGTTAACTCGTTCACTGCAATGCTTGTATAGCGTTTGGAAGTGAAGAAGGTACAATAAGAAGGAGGTAGTAGCAGTTAAAGTCGATATGCCATTCTAATGAGAGCATTTGTGTCTGTGTGCTTATCGCGTAGAAAATCGGAAACTCTATTTATTCTTTTTTCCGCCATGACCTGAATGCATCAGTCAGCACAACTGCCAGTTATGTACAGGTTTGTTCTACATTTGACTGAGGCGGAGAGCTGGAAAGTTCGCACTGTTGATGCAGTTGTTAAACAAGGTGGTCAACAAGTTTCTTTTAACGACCCAGCAGGTAAGTACATCGTGGTTTAAACTGAATTGTTTCCCGCTATTATATAGATGTATAAACTTCTATTGGAACATGAAGATGCATCATTGTTTTTACTGTCCAGTGGGCATTTTCATACATTAGCTATTATATGAGCTGATACGTCAAGATTGTTTTGATAGTGTGTTTCTGCGTGTACTCACTGTGTTTTAATTATGTTCTATAGTGAGAATGCACGATCCCATCATACCATGGGGGGATTTAAACCTCACCAATAATAGTGTAATGTTTTCTAAGTAGGACTTTAAACATGAGATATAAAGCAGTAAGTTTGCAATGATGCTCTTATGTTTTGTTTTTTTTAACTGTCACTGCAATATTTCTGTAATATTCCAAAATGGACTTATCTGTGCAGTGAGTTCCTGAATTAATGATATGTCCAAAATAGCAAATGCTATGCATGCCTTACGCACTATATTGCGCAGGTCGGTCACTGACGTGTTCTCTCTTCTCACAATATGCTTACCAGGAAAAGTGCATTCAGTGCTTCAACCAGAATCTGGATGAAGTCCCTTGGACATCTTGTGGTTCTCTCCTCTCTGTGTTGTTTGATATCTGGATACTCTGAGAGAGACAGAGTGTATGACTTAATGTCCAAATACCCCCTTATCGATGGGTAAATCATGTATATTGTCTCTTCTGCACAGCATTTTCAATCATGGAAATTAATTAATGGATTTATGATTGAAATGCCTCTTCATGACTTCCATTTCTTACGCCCTCTCTCTCCATCGGTCAGTCATAATGACCTCGCTCTCCAGCTGAGGATACGCCACAACAATCGGCTGAGCCAAGTTGACCTTCACAACGTTAGCAAAGTGGCCACCGACATCACCCGACTCCAAGCAGGCCATGTACAGGCACAGGTATCGCAGTTTAATCAATCAGTCTTTCACTCCTGACCCTGATCAGTTCTATCGTATAAGTTGTCCCAGAATAACAGCATCTACTAAATTTATGTTGTGGAAAGATCAAACCAATTACAGGCACTTTAGTAACTTAGATACCCCTCTGGCTCTCTTGTGTCATGTACCCGTCCCTTTGTCAGATGTTTGCGGTCTACGTGATGTGTGGGGCCCAGGAGAAGGATGCTGTGAGGCTGACTCTGGAACAAATAGATGTGGTCAGACGCATGTGCACTGAGTACCAGGACTTTGAACTGGTCACATCTGCCCAGGGTATAGTACACCTCAACACAGCATCCAAGCAATTTACCCACAAAACCACTATGGAGATGAAAGAGGGATTGAATGTAGTTGATTATCTACAATTATAAATGAGTGGGGTATTTCTGTTTCATGTGTGAATGTACATCAAAAATGTCCATAATCCTGTGATTTGTGAATCCATACTTTTGCATGTCTTAACAGTCCATATTTGCAAAGAGAGACATGCAAGTAATATCATCTTTGCGTCATTACTGAAGAATGGAATCACACACACTCGCTAACACAAAAAAATTATTTCCCGTTTCCCCTGAGGCATTCATTTTGGATATTGTGTGTACAGTATGTGAAATAAATGTGTGTCTGTCACTGCAGAGCTGAGGAATTCTGAGATGAGGCATAAGATTGCCTGTCTAATAAGTATTGAGGGGGGCCACTCCATTGACAGCAGCCTGCCAGCCCTGCGGATGTTTTACCAGCTCGGGGTGCGCTCCATGGCCCTGACACATTCCTGCAACACACCCTGGTAAACAAGCGATCTATTCTGAATGCATTATTGTATTTAGAATGTCTCATATGATTTATACAATGCAGAAAGTCAATGATGGCTACATGACTCAACAGAGAATTAATACTAGGGATACATAGGATGATTTTGCCTGAATCAGAGCTACGCCTTTACCTTTTTAGCTTTCGTTTGTCGTATTCACAAGACAACACTGTCATCATTTGTGGTTTTGAAAATATTATTTTTCAATGCAGGGCAGAATCATCCTCAAAACTTTATAATGTCTATCAAAGACAGAACAACAGCCTGACACACTTTGGGAAGGTAAGCTTATTGTTTAGTATCAGTAATATCAACGACTGTACAGAATTGTTACTTTTATCGCATTGAACAAAGCATGTTGGCTGGATTCGGCTGGCCTTTTTTGAGGAGGTATTAGAAAATAATACTATGATGAAGATTCAATTTGATTTAAAGTGAGAAACCTGACATTTGATAGCTATGACAGTTAATGATGATGAATGATTACTGACATAGAATTTAAAAGGTTTTTTTATTCTTCAAATTCTGTAAATAGTGACTAAAATGTTATTTAAAAAGGCAATAGAGTTTTAGTATAGAAATACATTAGAATCATCTGTGTATTATATAGAAAAGATATATATATATATATATATATATATATATATATATATATATATATATGTGTTCCTCTTATTTTGTATTAGTAGCAGAAGTAGTTGTTGTTTTCATTATTATAATGATAGTGCTTTAAATAATAAAAGTCCAAAAGGAGAGGATTATGATAGTAATTTTTCAGCCTTGAGACATTCCAGTAAAAGATTGGGCCAAAGAAAGTGGACCTTGTTATTGTTAAAATCGGTTAATGTTCTTCATACTAAATGCTCTGTAGCAATTGATTGCTCTCTGCATGAGTGTGTTTACCTGCGTGTAGGTGTAACCATGTCCTGTTGTCGGCTGATTTGACTTCCTTGCTTCCCACGATACTGTAAATGGCTTTTGAATGTGTTTTCTGTAGGCCGTGGTGGAGGAGATGAACAGACTGGGAATGATAGTGGACCTCTCCCACACGTCTTGGGACACTGCCTGGGCCACGCTGAAGCATTCCAAGGCACCGGTTATTTTTAGCCATTCATCTTCCTTCTCCATCTGCAGCCATGGCCGCAACGTACCTGACTGGCTGCTGCTTGATCTGGTGAGAAAACTAATTCACTGCGTGATGAATTGCTTGTTTACTTACTTGATTAAATCAATCCAGTCACTGATTAAGTTATATTAATAATAATTCTCATTTATACCTCTGACAAAGAACATGCAATTTGTTTCCATAGTTAGATTATTTTTGTGTATAAACCGGATAAATACATTCTGAATGGATTTCCACAATTAAACTGATTCTAGCCCACTAACAGTCAGTATAATTGATAATGGTATATTTGCAGGATCAAGTAATCAAGTTAAGATCTCTCTGCTGTGTTTGTGTTGTTCCATTTTTACAACCATTTGCTTCCTACCAATGTCCGCTCTCATCTCAGCATACCCTGCACAACCATGTAAAGCCTGATAATGACACGCTGGGTGAGATTGATGATCAGTGGATCAACGGCACTTTGTATATTTTAGAGTGTTGTATTCGCAAGTCAGTTAACTGTGTGGTACAGTTTCCAACATAAAGCAATGATTCACAGTGAGTGTTCTTCCTCCAGCATGTTGTAAGCAGTGAGAACAAGACACTACAGGAATGTTACGAGCCTAAGCGCCACGGCGTTTATCCAACAGCTCTTTAGTTGATTTCTAGTATACTTTCAGCAGAGTGCTATGGGCGAGACTCTTATCTTGATTGTTTTGAAGTTGATGATCAAAGAATCAAACCTGAATGTACTGTTTGTCTATTTAAAGTTAAGTATCAACTAAATACCAGTAGTATTAATGTAATTTTTGCACTCTGTACTTGTGTCTCTTTCCCCCAACCCTTCTCTGAATTTCCCTTTCAGCCACCATTAGTTCATGTCCTCATTCAGCTTCAGTTCAACCAACTCATTAACTTCTTCACTCCTCCCACTTGGGTCCCGATCGTTTGTTTATTATATAGAGCAGGCTGTATTTTGCTTACAATTGAAGATCAATCTCCTTCACCACTAGCACTTTTTCTCATTTATCCAACACTATGAGCAATGTAGTCCCATGCCAGGATGAGTTAAGTTAATCAATTTATTTCCGTTTCTGCTGAACAACTACCAACAATATAGGTTCAAATATTTATTCTAACTCTTCTTAATATTAATAGTATAGGTTGTTATGTGTAGTATATTACAGTAAGTGTTTTCTCCCATGGAAACAGTAAGAAACATCCATCCCAAAAACATGAAATCCATTGCATTTTCTGATTTGAAACATAAACTTGGCTTGTAAAATATATGAACCTGTTGTCGCAGTAGATGAAGGCTGAATGCCAATAAAATGTAGTAACATGGATTTACTTCTCTTACTTTTCCTCAAGCTAACTCTGACCCCCTCAGATCCCTCTTGAGTGGCCATGTTTCTCATCTCGCCAAAGATTTCTATGTTGCATAACACAGCACAGGGTTACAGGGTGTTTGAGATAAGACGAGCATAAACCTGATGTTTACCACATCTACCACTACAACTAGTGAATGTAAATGAGACAGTAATGGCTATTTATGTCTGGAAAATGTATTGGTACATAGCTTATCTTAGTTAATGCTTCTCTCTGTATTTCGTCTTATTCTCTAGACTTGGCAGTGACACGTGTGTGTTGTGTTTCAGAAAAAGAAACATGGGTTGATCATGGTGAATCTCCACAACAACTTCATATCCTGCAGCGACGAAGCAAACATCTCTCGTGTCGCTGGTGAGGCATCCGTATTGAGTTTTTTTCTCGTGAGGTGAATCTGTAGTTTGTATTTCTTATATCTCAGCTGATTTACTTTTCCACCTGGGTTTTGCAGACCATTTTGATCACATTAAGAAGGTGATTGGAGCTGAGTCGATAGGAATTGGAGGCGACTTTGAAGGTGCTGTGAGGTAAGAAGTATTCACTTGCTAACACAACATACAGATAGCTAGAAGCACTAAGTTAAGGGACAGTAAATCTACATATATTCCATCCCATGATAGGATGAGTGGTGATCTTCAGACACACAACTTGCAGAGAAAACAAAATAAAACAAAGCTCATACCAGTTGGGTACACACTTGCCTCTGGCACTCTCCAGATCAATGAGAACTGTGCTTTTGTTAGCCTGTCATGATATCAGCAATTTGGCTGTCTGAGCTGTCAACAGGCTGAAAAATGGTAAAAATCAATAACTTTTTACTTCTAACAGGCATAAAGAGAGAGCTGGTAGAGTAGATTTGCTCCAGAATAATAGGCATTGAATGTATCCCCCCCCCCGCATACAGACACAATCTAGTTCAAACAGAAATGTCACAAAACAAACTATATTTACGAGTGTCAATTATTATTATTTCCTCTTCATAATTTATAAGTAATGTACTTCGTCACATGAAAACTCTCAGTATGAGTGGTTTCTTTTGCACGACGGAAATCTGTGACTTGAAATGTGTTTTTCGTTAACAGCTTTCCTCAGGGGTTAGAGGATGTGTCCAAGTATCCCGCCCTAATCCAGGAACTCCTGCAAAGGAACTGGACTGAGATTGAGTTAGCTGATGTCCTTCGAAAGAACTTCCTGCGAGTCTTTGAGGAGGTGGAGAGGGTGAGCTATAAGATTAATATATTTTATGTCAAAGAACAGCCTTCTCTGGTAAATGAAGGGTAGGTAACTAATTGAAAGGCACACTTTCACTCCATTTCTTGGCCACAGGGGTGATTTGGATATAATGAAGGATAAAAGGCTTCATGTTTGGTGGGAAATTACCGCAGTGTGTATTATTACATCAGTGTGCATCACCTCCCTCTCGTCTCGCTGTATTTCCCCCAGGTCCGTGATCAGATGACTTTGAGCCGGCCCAGTGAGGTCCAGATCTCCTTAGAGGAGGTGCAGAACCCATGCAGGCTGGTCCTTAGACGTCCTGTCCCAAGAGGGCCCTCTCATCAGAGTCCCTTCTCCAGAGCCCCACATGAACCAAAAGGTCTGCTAATCCACGCCATAGTTCTGCTGCTTTCCAGTCTACTTATGATAGAATGAATGTTTAGAAACTCTGTTGAGCTACACCTGACCATGCATCATTTTCACTATAAATAAGGAGAGCTTAATGAGATTTCTGTATCAATTTGTGGGCCACCCAAGCACTCGACAGGTCAGTAAAGATAAGGGGAGAATCACTTTCTTCCCATCAATACAAAAAAGCATTTAATGTGTAGCCCCATTTGGTAGGTCATTTAAAAGTCGCCTCTGTATATACAGTATATTAAAATTTACAGAACATCAATCCCAAAGCACTTTACTATCCATTTTGAAATATATTTATTATACATTTAATGTGTTGTACCTGTGCTGACATATCTATGAAAACCTATGACATGAAGGCAAATGATCAATAAAACTGCTGAGATGGCACCTTTAAGTTATTTTGGATTTTGTTTGTGAAGGTTATTTTTTTTTGATGTATTGTTGACCAGTGAGCAGGAAATAGGAAAGAGGCAGCAGTTAACAAACAGATTTTTCTTTTTATTTGATCTTACAGAAAAACCAGATATCATGGAGGTTTAGAAAAACAAAGTGCATTTTAATGTGAACTATTCTGCCCTTTGGCCAAACAGGAAAATGTTGAATATAGAAATAACTAAAACTAAATATTTAACTTGGAACAGCACACAGCAACACTGTGAAGATTTCTCTTGTTCAGATAAAGATTCATGTCTCCCCAACAAAGACGATAGGAATTTGCTTCAGTGCACTCATTTTGATGTTTCAACACAATGTGCCGGGTTTTGACATTAAAACAATGACATCACTCTTCAAAATGATTACTCATGGCTTCACTAAAACATTGCCAACATAAAGTTTCCATGTAAAAATTGGATTGTGCCAAAACCTATTTTGATTTAAGTGAAGGGAAGGCCACACTCTTGGCTACAGATCGTAGAACAGTTGTTCTTGACACAGTATAATATCTTGAAATACTCAGCTTCTTAGACAAATACTTGAAAAGACACAAACAGTGTCTGGAAGTCTCATGTAGCTGAGGTCATAATTGCTTAAAGCTGAAATTCCTTAAGATTGCAGCCATGGTTGATTTGGCCTCAACGATGGTGCAGTAAACACTGCTTGAGCAGCTACTTTTTCAGAATTACAACACAATACCAACTGGTGTATTTCTTTACAGCACAAACAAACAAACTAACATTGTAGGAATGTGAAGTAAGCCAATTTAAATCCTGTGCGGGAATGGCAGACTCCGCCACTAATGATAAAAACTACCATGTAGAATGGTATTTGCAATTGCCATTAAGTGTAAAAATATCAAATGTCTATTGCAGAAGAAATGCAGACCATGATTTTATTGAAATCCTAAGGACTATAACTTTAAATAAAGCCATCTTTTTTGTGTGCAGATAAGCTTTTCAGGTCTGTAGAAAAAGTACAAATGTAACGGTTCAAAAGTCATTCATATACACTTTTCTCTCATATAAACAGCAAACATATCTGTCAAAAAAATCATAAATTATAACTCTTTTTAAAAACTTACTTCATGATCTCTGGCATGCCACCTTTACAGCACAACCAACGTCAAGCACTGTGTTCATTATCATCAGTAACATTTTCTTTACCTCAGTGGGGAAATGTTGAAATAAATAAATAAATAAAGATGTGCTCCCAGAATAATCAAAGAGCTGTTTCAGAATAAAAATCTGGCACACTATCAAAACTCTTCACCCAACATGTGTACTAGTCTGCCAGTCTGTCAAATATAGGTTTATTATCACATATAAGAGGTATTTGTGACCTATAAATAAATCTAAAGTTTGTGTTTGACACACAAGTATTGATTTATGAGGGAGAAAAATAACGGATTTCATTTGTAAAAATGGCAGAGTTGCAAACATATAGGTGGATATGTACCCTAGTGTGTGCCAATATTCTACAAGAACAGAAAAAAAGTTTTGTACTGAAAAATACATACTTCACAATCAAAGTGACATCCATGCGTCTAACCAGCGGGTTCTGCCTCCTTTCTAGAGGTGGAATGTATTCTGATGAGGCAGACGCTCCTGTGTAGCAGCTAATAATTGATCATGAGTAGATGGTGATAACCTCCCGACCTCCACCTCGGACCAGCAGCACTCTTTCCAAACCTTCAGTCAACACCTCCAGAAACTCCATATCTGGAATACACGTTAAGTAAAAACAGCCAAACAATAGCCTACATACTTGGTGTGTGTACTGCAGCCCAAAATCGTCTATACAATTATGAAAGACACCTTTTTGTTTGATCATATTGGTAAAGGATACAGTTTTCATCTCCATCCGTGTTTCGCGGTGGCCCTGGCATGTTGAGCAGCACTAATCGAGCATCATGGGACCTATTGACTATTACCTCGTTCAGCTTCACAGCCGTATGCATTCGCCGCACATTGGACTGATCCCTAGAATGCAGCAAGGAGGAGAGACAGAGGAAAAAGGATTTGTGCTCATAAACTTATTTTACTTTTTACAATTTTTAAAGCAAGCGCTGACTGTGAGAGAAACCAAAAGGGAACAATAAGGTACAAGCATTAAATGCATTAAATGCTACAGGTGTTATTGGTTAAATAAGAGGCGGTAAAGAAGATGCTGAGGTTAACTGAATGCAACTCACGGTTTGAGGCTCATAAGTTCTCTGAAGTTCTCAGGTGCATTGTTTCTGTTCCTCCTCTCAGCCTCACACTTCTCTCTTGTCCAAGTCATCTGCACCTTCTCTGGCGGAGCCTCCACCACTTCCTCCTCCTCGTCTGAGTATAGACTTCCCATACGCACCAAAGAGTGTCTGTCCTTAACCAGCTGGGCCTGCAAGTGCCATTGGGAATATCATGAGGCTTTGATTTCAATATACTGTATGTAAATAAAACCTTTACTCATAGCAATAAATAGAGTTAAGTTAGAGCAGTTTAAATTCCCAAATTGTACCGGACCACCAGTAGTGAAGATTCTAAAGCAACAAAACAGCAGTCTCTCAATGATTTATCATGCATTATATGTTATGAATAATTTTTTATTTGTAAAATATTTTAAGAATAAATATTACACACACAAAGAAAACATACCTCTCTTTGTCTTTCTGCACTGGACAGCCTCATTTGCCTCAACATCTGGGACCGCTGCTCCATCATTAACGTTCTCTCGTAGGTGTATGCTGAGATGTCACTGTCATGCTAAAGTAGCATTTGAAAAAACAATGTTGTGGTTAATCCAATTTAAATATACTGTATGTCTCTGTTGAACATAGACGGAGTGACAGTGAAATTAGAGTAACTAAGCCAAGCAATTTTCTGTGAAACAATCCTGTCTGCGGCATCTTGTAATAATGGACATCTGGTTTTATTACTGAGTTCAATGTGTTCTGGCTCTAGCCATAAAAACTCTATAGAAGTCTTCACTTTTGCTCAGATTAGTAGTAGTGTGTGAGTGATCCTCACCATCTCCACCACCTCCACCTCAGCCTCTATTCTCAGCTGGTACAGGAACATGGCCAGATCTTTCTTCATCTGGATGCTGTTGTCATCCATCTGGGCTACAGTGAAGATACGCATTTTGCATTTCCTCCAAACCTATGCAAATAGACAAATATAACTATAGTGTAATACCATGTGCTATACACATCAAATGTGACTATAATTGCTTTCAGAAAACACACGTCAAGTCCCAAATAACATCAAACTAAATCTAACAAAGACTAGTCAAGGACAGCGTGTAAGTTTAGAAGGATTACAGTGACACAGTTTTTGTTGTATTTGCAACATGTAAAGTAGAATATTGGACTCTGTCTCACTTTATGAAGTTTGAGCAGAAAAGGCAGCAGCATTAGCATCCCCCCATCATGGACGATCCACCAAACGTCAATGTTGCCATCTGTGAAGCGTTCATGGTTGCTCGGGTAGAAGGACACATTTTTGGGCACCATCAGGGCCAGGTGGGCAGCTGTGGTGCAGCGAACTGTGTCTGAGTAGAGATGAAAACATGGAGGCACGGATATTAACTGTACTGTATAAATTAAATTTGCAACAGCTTACATTCTGTACAAGCCAAACGGAAACTAACACAAAATGTATTCCAAATAGGATATTCAAATGAGCTTTTTCAAGGCCACAATTGCTCTATCTTCAAATTCATAATAGGGAGCTGAGTGTTAAGTGCATTTAAGTGTGACAACTAAATACTTATGCCTGAAAACATTATGCAATTTGGGTTGGCAGTCAATTAATAGGGGTGCTATACTGCAGATTCTGTCCCTTTTAAGTGTCCTATTGTATCAACAGTATTTCAGTGAGACTCTTACTGATAAAAGTCTTCCAGGCACGAGGGTCCTCGCTCTGTCTCCAGCCGTACGGCCAGCCCAGCACCACAGTGTTGTGCTTCATGCCCCCCAGACCACAGGACTGGATCAGGTGGACAATACCCTCCCGCACCTTAGACGCCACCACGACCTGGCAGAAACCTTTGACTCGCTCAATCTCCATCATATGCTTAATGGCCTGGCAGAAAAAATGTAAAAAAAAACGAAGCTTCAGGCTATGATCACAATAAGGAGTAAGCAGATGAACCATGTTTAAACAATACTAAATGCTTTAAAAGAAAAGATGTATACAGCAAAACCACTGAATAAGGTTTTACCTTCACTACCTCCCTCTGTAGCTCTAATCATAATTATTGATACATAATGCATAAGTATTGTCTTAGCACTAAGTGAATCGAGAATGAGGGATTAATTTCTCCAGTTGTTGTCACATAAAAAAGGGCATTTCTCTACCAAACACATCACATTATGGAAAATGTTCCCGCAACAGTCCCTTATTTTATCCGAAATGGCTCATTGGCCCCATATTGTAGTGACAACAACAAGCTGTTTCCAGCCATGCCCTTTGATTAAAGTGACAAATGCTTCAAAAACAGTTGCTGAGGAAGAAACGTCACAAAAATTGAAAATTCACAATGAAGCATGTTTTTCGCTTCATTGTGCTTTTCACATCACAAAAGGTGGTCATTTGTAACAATTAGTTGTGACGCAGTCAGCAACAGAGTACAATAGAGAATTGTATAGAGCATGTTCAGCACACCCCTTTCTAGTATTTACCTGCTCAGCTGCCTGCATTTCCCCATAGCTGTCCAGGAAGTTGCCCTGGATGACAGAGCCCACAATGGTCAGACCCTTCCCTGCCTTCAGCTGCGAGGCAAAGGTGAGCAGCCGAGGATATTTTACGTGGAGGTCCTCATCGAGCTTCAACAGCACAAGCAGCTGAGGTCTGTAGTGGACAGATTCAAAGATCGGATCAAAGGTGTGTCTTTGCACGTTACCAAAGTATTTAGAACAATGCATATTGTTTTGCTGTATAGAAAGCACAGACATTAGAGGATGCAAGTGTTCATCTATCAAAACAAGATTTACTGAATGATCATTGGCAGTAGGTTGATAAAATTGGACTTTTCAAGTGCCAGTGTCAGCAGCTAGTCTGTGATTTGCATGTCAAAACACATCGACACGTATAGCTTAAAACAGGGATGTTAAGCCATCAAGGGCACATATAACTGTTAAACTGTGAATAAGGTAAATGTATAAATGTGACCTAAACATATAAAATAACTATTGTCTCTTCTCTGCCAAATTTATCTCAGTCATAACCTAGACATCTTCTGACCTCTGAATCACCCAGTCAGTGCTTACTGGACTACCTTCTTTACATTTTATTGACATACTGCCGTCATTCCATTCTTCGTTCCACATTCAAAACTTTCAAGATTAGCCGTGTTTAGTCACTGTCATCACATTTAGACTGAGAGGCAAAAGAGGTAGTGCAGCATCAGAGTGGTTATACATTACATCAAAAGATGTGACGCTGACGTAGTGGAAATGCCCAGCAAGCAAGCTAGAAATATAAAAAATTAAACCCTTCCTACAGCCACAACTTCCCAAAACTGTACACAAATACATGACATTTACTCATTGTGTGTCAGTATGGATTACAGCTGGTAGTAAATCTATCATATGTTGATTATTTTGTGTGGCATTATCATCATTCTCCAGGGACATTTTTATAGAGGGTAGATAACCTATTTTTTATATTCCACAGATTGTGGCTCCTTTGGATTGTGCAATCCAAAGGAGTTTATGTGGATACATTCAGAGAGTCTCTTCCAGGTGTATCTGTACCTCCAGTTCTTGGTGTGTGGGGGTCCAACCTCTAGCCTTAACAGGGAGTAACGTGCAGCACTAAGGGACAGTCCTCGTATTCCGTCCCCCCACTCCTTCTCTGCTCTGTTGTTGTTTTGTGAGTGGGAGAGACAAAACACAAACATAAGGGACGACAAACAATGTAAGTGGGCGGCTGTCCGCCAGCATCCATTACAGATATGTCAGACAGAAACACAGAGACACAGCCAAAGACAAATATACAAATGCTAATTAGACAGGAGACATACCCTTGGTACTCAATGTATTTGTAGATCATCCCAGCAATTACCATGGCCACAATAGCATAGTACCAGGAGGAGATGAACATCAGAGCCAGACACATACTCATGCCGAGGAAGGACAGAGCCCTGTGGTTGTGACACATAAAGCCGGAAGAGATGTTTTAGCATAACAAGAACAGCATTATTATTTACAAGTATGACAGCCTGGACAATCTGACTGGTGAAAAGGAAGTGTGCTCCCACCCTTGTAAGAAATGTACTCACCAGTGGTAATATTTAAACCTTGGCCTCCAGTTCGGTGTGCGTAAAAGAGTCTGAACTGCACAGGCTAGGTTCACAAAGAGATAGCACATCAAGAAGAACCTGTTGAATAAACACAAGGAGAATTTCCAACATATTTGAAGTAGATAATACATCTTCAGTGGTGTAGTTGGCCTCAAGCTAACTCAGAAATGATGAAATGCATGTACCCAATGTTTGACTGAAATAAATGTATGGGGTGTGTGCATTTTATACTTGGCACATGTCATATTTTTGGCATGTGTATGTATGTGAGCTTACATGGAAAGGATGGGAGCCACCATATCCAGTGAGGCAATAAGGATGCCCAGCTCAGCTATGAGACCAGTCAGTAGTAGGGCCCATGTAGGCTCTCCATTGGTCTTGCCGTGACCAAACACCTGAAACAAATACATTCAAAACCCTTTATAGGAAGCAATGCAAATCACTTCATGTTTGGTACTGCATCATATTCAAATAAGCCTGCAAGTCAAATATTAGCAAACATTTCCAACTCAACATTGAATGTGATTCAGAGGTTATCCTGAATATACAACTTTTGGAAGTAATAACAAACAGACTATGGATTAACATGTCGTCTCTGACTGTATGTCAGTCAAGTCTGTGGGAGCCATTTCTGTCTTGCAACGACAATGAAAAGTTTATCATCAACAGTGTGTACTGTCTCACCCTGAGAAAAGGTATGATGTTGTCCTTGGCAATAGCCTGAAGAAGTCGGGGAGCCCCAGTGAGGGACTGAAGGCCCGCCCCAACAGTAGAGAAGAAGGAGCCAATGACAATAACCCACGGAGACGGCCAGGAGAGCGTCCCCACCACCAGGTTTTTTCTAACTGCGTCTCCAAACCTACAAGTACATGAATACTGAATATGAAAAAGAATACGTCTTGACTTTGATAATGAAGTTATCTTTATTTTGCATTGTTTATTTTTACCCAACCAGAAGTGTTTTGATAAAAGTGCGAACATGCAGTAGGACACAGGTGAACTTACTTATCCCTAAGGACTACTCCTTCAATACAAGACCCAAACAGGACCACAGAACTGAAATCTGAATACAAGAGGTCAAGGAGCTTAAGGTGACACAACGATGTACATCAAATCTGCAAAGATTGTTAGTTTTATTGTGGGTAGCCACCAAAATAAGGATACAAACGAGTGAAGTAGTAGTAATAGCTAAGATAGTTCCCACAGGGATGGACTTTTGAGCGTCACGGAGATCCCCAGACCTGTTGGAGCCTGCCATGATACCTTCAAGGCAAAATAGACAGTTGATAAAAATAGAAGACATGTAAAAGCTGTTTAACTATGCCCCCTGCTGGTTGGATTAGAGGAAGGTTTAAATCTTTACTTTTTCACTGTGTGCAAGTTACTTTTGTAAAAAATGTATATAATATAACATAGCAGGTGGCTTAAGTTCCAATTTGCAATTCATGGCTTGAGATTGCACCAAAAATCATTTACGTTTGTTGTCACAATCATAATTTGATACATGACTTAAGATATAGGGTAAACAAGTTTGGAAATAATCATTTTGCACTTTCATGCAGACAATAGATTTACCTGTGGCAGATGGGAAGAAGATCCCCACAAGGAGTGTGAATGATGTAGCGATGTCGGCTGACACATACATGCCAAAGTTCTCCATGGCACCGTGGGCATCCACTGACTGTAGCCCCGCTTTCTCTAAGATCTCCCCTTTTTGTTGGTAGTCGCCCCACATGTTCTCTAACAACAGAGAACTGACATTGAAAACATTGGCAACAAACGTATTAGAAGAGACTATAATTCTAACAGGCCTGTGTGTTATTCACTGATGCAATAAATTTCTAAATTTAGGGATATCATTTTGGAAAAACATCATACATTTTCAAGATAATAATTGTTGAATCTTAAAATTCCTAAAAATTATAGCATAATGTGAAAAATGCAAATTGTTCTTGCTGGGTTTGCTAACACTGTTTCCTACCCCTTTAGCGCTATGTATATAGTAATGATATACTGTATATACTTGGAACATTATGAGTTGTTAACTTTTATTATAAAACAAAATCTCATAGTGTGTATTTTAACCCCTCTGCAATTTATGATAAGTTTACCTCTAATGATCCCACTGCTCAGTCCAGGGATGCCCGGAATCTCTGTCACATTGTTCTGAATGAAGTAGTCATCACACTGAATGCTGCTCATGTTCCCCAGCAGACAGAACCTTTCCCACAGCTGACTGGGCACTGTGATGTTGCCCTTTATCACAGTCTTAGCACATACATCGAAGCGATCTCTCACCAACGTCCTGTTTCCCAGCATGCAGATCCTACAGCAATAACATGGACACAATTAAAATCATGACTATGTCAGCCATCTTTATTTCCACCACCAACATAATGGTGGACAGAATCATGACAACACAGGAAAAAACTATGATGAACAACATATTAAAAAAAATGAAAAAAATAAATATATATATATATAGACAAGACAACATAACAGTAATAAGAAGAGTGAAATCTGCATTATTTCTAAATTTAAAAAAAAAGGGCTCTCTCCCCCATAAGAACTAAATCCGTATTATTGTGCCCATAATTCACACTACTTTCTGTTAACCCTTAAGGCACATGTTTAAGGCACATGTTTATTCTTCAGACTTACGGGAACTCTGGGGGATGAGTCATGGATTTGAATGCCCCAGCATAGATGGAGACAATTGAGATAATGACGCAGGCCAGGAAAAGAGAGGCCAGCTTGTTGACATATTTGACTCCTACAAAAACCACCACAGCCATCAGGCTGAGGCAGATAGAGCCGTAGACTCGCATATTATTCAGCATGGCACTGTCACCCCCAAGAGTGTCTGTGGCGTGAAATATGGCCGCCTGGGGGACCAGATATTTCTGAGGAGAAAATAATTTTACAACAGGACCATTACTGCCATATACAGTGCAGTTAAAACTCATGTAATAGCTAACATATTTTAATAAAGAACAGCATTTAGGAAGTATATCTAGTCATACAAATGTGAGCTGGAATAAAACCTCAGAATAATATTTTAGCAAACTGACCAAGAAGATTTCGATGGCCCCCAGTATGTACATGGCAGAAGCAAAGGTAGTGCCCAAGTAAAAGCACAGCCCCACAGCTCCTCCAAACTCAGGGCCAAGGGAGCGGGAGATCATGAAGTATGCCCCTCCAGCTACAACAGTACAACAAAGTGTTACACACAGAAAGCCACTGAAAACTACATGCAGCCATGTACTACATGCAGTGGGACACAACAGTACATTTCTGCTGCCCTCAAGTGGAAGAAAATGTAATGAAAAATGTAACTTCTGCATCTACTTGGAGAGATTCAGAGCAGTCCGGAAAAATCAATTCTGAGCAAGTAATTCTTTGAAAACCAGTTTATGTCCCAATAATGAAAATTCAGTAATAAAATATTTTACAAAATCTTTTAAAAAAAGAAATAAAATAGAAAATAAAAAAGTCTACAAAAGTATCTATAATACTTACAGAGAATATCTGCTGGATAAATGAACAGTATGCTGAGGGAGTTATTAAGTGAATATAATGGAGTGTGAGGGATTTAAAGTATTACCTGGAACAACACCATTAGTAGCAATGGCACTCATTGATATGGCTGTGAGCATTGTCTGTAAAGGAAAGGAGAAAATATGGTTAAGATGGGAAAGGACACATGTGTGGGCGCTACCTTAATTAACATGGATCATCTTGAGTAACATGATTTCTGGAAAAAGATATTGCTGTTGACTTTTTCAAATACATTGGTGCTTTGAGCACCACAAGCCAAGTTCCACATCTCCAAAACCAGGCAACTGAGACCAAAACAATCTAGATTGATAATTAGCAGGGCAGGTAAGAGGAAACATATGCAATATTTTTGATTTTCTGATGACTGGTTCCTTTAAATAATTTCTGCTGCTAATACAACCGTGTGGATTCTATTGCTTGGTTTAGTGACAAAAGCTGGCTCCCATTGTTGGCAGAATAAACACAGCGAAGTAGTGTGTGTCTATGTGCAGTACAGTACAGTTTGTTTGTGTGTATGTTTACAGTACAGCAGTACGGTACGTGTCTGTGCTCATACTAACACAGGAGCAGCACATGAGGACAATCAGGAGGGACTGCATGATGCCAGCCATCCCAACAATCCACGGCAGTCGGAGGAAAAGAATGACACCAAAGATGTTCTGCAGACACGGCAAGTAGACTCCCATCAGAGTGCCCATGTTGGGAGACTGATAGAAAGAAGGAAGGAGAGAAGGAGAGGGGCATTAGAGAGAGAGAGAGAGAGAGAGAGAGAGAGAGAGAGGAGAATATTGACCATGACATTGCAGGAAACACATGTATTGATCATTTGTATTGATTTGTGTTCATTTCTTTTAAAGGTCATTCCATCATGTTATCGGCTCTTTGCACGTATACAGGTCTTACACAGCCACAGTCGCACGGCAGAGCTCGCAAAGGCATTAGCAATCAATCAACAGCTCTTAATACAGAACTAGAACTTGGATAGCGAGGCAGAGAGAGAGAGAGCCAGAGATGGAGGATAATATTTCTAAACTTCCAAAGACTGAGTGTACAAGTAATTAAAAATAAACAGCGAGGCATAGTGTTCCTCTGCTGTGCCCCGACTCCTGACCTTGGGGGTCTTCCTACGTGAGGCCTCAGTGCTCTCCGCCTCCTCATGCTCCTTGGCTCCCTGGGTGATGTTGGTGTAGCTGACCAAGCGGCTGAGCAGAGAGGAAACCTTCGGCCGGATGTCCAGCTCTTCCTGGAGGAAGAAAGTGTGGGGGGGGGGAGAGGTTAAATGAATGAGTTTGGTACAAGTCTATCGTCTGACAGAAATATTGGGAAATAAAAATAACGGACCTCAAACAAAGCCAAGTTCCTGTCATAGAAGTCATTCTTCTTGCAAGTAGCATCAGCACTGTTGAGAAATGGACTGTCTTCTTTATGATTCCCATGTCCTAGTAGAGAGAGGATAAATGACTTAAGGTTAACAATAAAAACAAAGTTGCTTTTTGGCCAAGCAACAATTTGAGCTATGGGGTCAATCAAATATTCTCCTGTCAATACATCAGGCAAACATTGTTCTTAAAGATATATTGGAGGCACGCTGGTAACATAAACTGCAACATCAAGTCAATGTGCTTTACTGACGGAGACATGATTGATATGAAAGTTTGTAAAACCTGCAATAATTCACCACCCTGTCTTAAGACGATGCTTATTTACTGTAAAAACCAGACTCGGTATAAAATCTCTAATGTAACAAGACACACAATTAGGTGACATCAATCCTCACTTACATTTTTAAAGATCAGAAATACATGTCATATTTTTTTAGAATTAAAAATGGATGCTTTTCAGCTTAATTGTGTCACTCTTAGTTGACATCAAATATTAATTTAATTAACTATGGACCTGCTATTATTGACTAAAAGTATCACAATTACATCTACAATGTGGTACTTGCTGAAAAAAGATAGGTGGCATTAAATTATAAGTTTTATATGCAAGGTGTCAATAGAGATTAACAGTCATTGATGGATAAACAATAAACATTTAATTAATGTCACCAATTAAAAAATATAAATAGCAGCCCAATGCCATTGCCTATGTAATTGATACAAACATATACCAATTTCAAACATTTTCCATGGCAATTTGTTTTCAATATTCAGTCAGCTTTTAACTGTCACTATAAATTATAATTAGAACATCTTAATAATCCCCATGTAGCAGTAAACTTCAGGAATACAGCTCCTGCAGTGAAGCTGCAGTGAAGGGCCAAAAGCAGCACAGACCGACAAGGAGAAGTCCAGGTGATAAACAGGCATATAATTTGATTTTACTCTCATTAACTTTTGAAGAAAAGAATCAAGCAGAGATGAGCACAGTGCCTTGGGCAATTATTGCACGCAAAGTAGCACACACACACAAACACACACACACATACACACACCTCATTACCTCAAAATGACCTAACCTTGGGTTATTAGAGCATGTAAACTTTAACGACGGCATCTCAAAGCCAAAATTAATCCTGCAACAAAAAGTCTGCCAATTTAACCAAGAGGGCATGAAATAGAAAAATATCCTCAACAACATTGAAAATATACCAGCCTTGTTGTAAGTGAGTTGGTTGAGCTTCAGTGCTGGTCCTCACTCACCTGTGTTCTGTGTCCCACTGCCTTCACTCTGGGTAAGCATAGTTATGAGCTGTGTGCGGACTGCCACAGAGTACTCTATGCTCTGGCTTGGGGAATCGTCGATTACTATCCAGGACACTAGGTTGCCTGGGGTGAATACTCATTCAGGGGCCTGATTTAACACATGGTGCACGGTGAGGGGGGTGAGAGGTGGGGAGTGGAAGATACGGTGGTAACTCTCTGACTAACAAGCTCAAGCACACACACGCACACCACATGCATGCTCATAGGGATATAAGAACCATGGGTTGGGTTGAAGGTATCCCAAGAAAAGTGCAGTACAACAGTATCTGTATTCCTAAATTGTACTGATGTTCAGTGTGGAAAAATCTTGGGGTATCATCAGACCAAGCCATTATTCCAAGAATATAGCAATAAGCAAAACAATAACTTGAATGTGATGTTAAGAGACAAGACGTGATGTAAATGTTCTCAATTAAAGCAAGGTTTGTTTAAGGTTTTTTACAATAAATAATTAAAATGATGAAGGCACTTGCAAATGACAAGGTAGTACAAAATGTAAACCATACTTTGGTGCAAAAACCTTGCAAGAATCTGTAAAAAAAAAAAAAAAGAGATAATTTAAGGCATGAAAGCCAAATTCCCATGGGTCTGTCTTTACAGATCCCTAACAGCACAGAAGGATGGGAGTTATGCCTGGAAAGAGATAGATATAAAACTAATGCCAACACTGTCCTCTAGTGTCATCTCGCTGTCAGTGGTATGGTATAAAAACATAATGTGTTTGAAGCAGCAATGAAGGGAGACTACTGTAGATGAGATAGAGGCACTGAGTAACTTAAAGAGACATCTGACATTTTTGGAGCAGTGCAGATTAATGTTGCTCCATAGAATTACATCCGTTCAAAAATTTCCTGGCAGGCGCTGTACTCAGTCGGTGTTGCTCCAAGGACTATATCCTAATGTTAAAACCAAAAATAGTTCAGCTTCCGGCTCATTCCATTTATTAGACCAGCAAAATAAAAGACACTTTAACAATGAGGAAACAGTGGGGGTCTCTTGTTAATAACCTCACATTAAATGTCTAATTAAAAGGATTAAAGATTAACTGGCTTGTTATGAAGGCACATAAGAGTCTTGCTGTGTGCCCAGAACAGCACAGAGGCTTTGCAGCAGCATGTACCGACAGGTCACCTGTGACCCCACCAAAACAGCTCCACCGCCAGACGATCAAAGACTGGTACATTGACAGAAGGCTATATCAAGGTAGAGAAGTTAAGCAAGGGTGTACATGACTTGTACTTTCCACTGATGAACTATCTAGAGACACACTACTGTATCATTTTACTATTCGGTTATTGAAAGGATTTGTTCTGTCGAGGTTTCTTATCAAGAAGTATAAAGTGTTGGTGTTGGGGTAAACTTGTACTTACAACTTTATCAGAAATAAGTAAGACAAAAACACACACTATCATAAGCCATGATTACATGTTATATTTGAGCTCTTATATTGCACCACAATTCCAAAGCAAATGTTTAGACAGACTGCCTATGTTTCAGGGAATGCTGGGTATGATTTGCTGTGTGTTTACAACTAGATCAATTCCCTGAGAAGATACTACGTTGTCAAGTGTTTTCAAAGTGCAAAGTACATGACTTGAACAACAAAAACAATGTCTCAGGCAACTCTACATCGACAACATCAATATTACTTGTTATAGATCCAAAAAACAACTTACAAACCTTCCTGCAAAACTTCTTCAAGACATTTTTTGGCAAGCAGGGCATTAGTTTACTTTATCAGGACTGCACAGTGTACTTAGGTGGGATATTTGGAGTATTCAAGAGGTTTCACTTTTATATTTCAAATGGACTTTTCAAAGGCACTAATGTTACAGGCAGAAGGAAACTTAACAGCAATGTGTCTGCCCTTTTTTCTAAAGCTGATTAGTCATGGAAAACAATATCCCTGTCCATCAGCTTCTTAGGATTTGAAAAAGCTTCTTTGCTAAATTTCCCCTTCAATAAACACTTAGGACTTAACACCGAGAGGCAAAGAAGTAGTAAAGCTTAGCTAACTCTGCTTTGTGCAGTTAGTTGGCAATAATGTTCTCCTGATTATGTGTTTGGAAGTGGAGTGTGTGTGTTTGGCTAAGTGTGTGTGTAAAATAGAGAGAGATAGTAAAGGACACATGTGCATATTTGCTCCTTTCTTCATTTCATTTACTCCCTCTGCTTTTGTAAGCTGCATGCCGTCAAAGCATAGACGTGATCATGCCCCTGGGTTAGGCAAACATAATACAACTGTTGGCAGCAGGTCAAATGGTTAAAGGGTAAACTTATTCCCTACTGCTCGCTATATCCTGCTCATTGTTTATGTTTCTGGGCCTGTAAAATTATCCTCCAAACACTCTGAGCCACTCTGACCCTTTTACTGTCTGAACTCTACCAGCTTTGCTTTTACCAACCAGTTGCGTAATGGCAAAATAATGAATTAGCAACCGATCGTCAGACTGAACTAAAACTTTGACATTACTTTTTTGGAATATTTCTTTGTGGAAAATAGCCCAGCTCTACCCGAATGACTTGAAACCTCATTTCCATTATAAGCAGCAGTGGATGTCCAAAATCGGACAAAAGCACAGCCCAGTTGGGTCATTATGTTTGCATTTGTACAGAGCTAAGCCAACTGACATTATGTTAGTTAGAGTATGGTGCACCCCTGTGGAAGCAGGATACCACAATGTTAGGCATGGTATTAGTCAAAATTGCAAGTAATATTTAACTGGGTTATGGCGGGTGCACCTGTCTTCCCACTTTGATGCAAGGGCAAGTCAATAAAAATGACATATTTGAGTAAGTGCAGATGTTCATGAAAATGTTTGGCTCAAACTAATGGCTAGTTAATTAATAAACTGCCTGGGGACGCAGACCGTGGCGATCCTAAAATCATTCCAGTGCACTGATTGACAGCTCCCTTACTCTCCCACAATGCATTGTAAAATCCAATCGAAATCCAATAAAATGAAGTAAGTCACTCACAAATGTAGTTATTTACATGTTTTGGTACATAAATATAGTTTCCCTGTACCCCCTTTGAATTGTATAGCCTTACACCGTATATTTCAGCATATGTTATGTTTTTTTCTCCTCGAGCCCATGGCAAGTAGCAATGTAATTCGGCTTTAGCAATAGGCCAATGTTAGCGGTAGTAGCTGTGCTCCATTCGGAGCAGCATCTGAACAGAGCATTGGAATGCTAACCTGCTGAGCCGTACAGCAAAACATATCAGCTTTGATGTGTGCTAATGATGAGAAAAGGACAGCAGCTCAGCCTGATTACCTCAGGGGGTAAAGGTGGGCGGGAAGAGGTGCATCGTACAACAGACTTTCAAAAAGACACAAATTAACTAAATGGGTACGTCAATGGGTGTAGAACTAATGACTAAACAAACCCAAAGCGTGGTCTGTACGGGAGAATTGTCTATCCCCAGTGTCTTCGCAAAATGGCTTCACTTAAGGATGCCTAAGCTGTGCATTTGCTGCACACACAACCCACACTCATAAATGGTTGCTTTGTGTGAATGTTACATGTACAGATCATAGTCTGTAGAGTTGATGGTACAGATGAACACTCACTGCCTTGTTTATCTACACACAATTCCCCGTTAATATCATGAACAGCACATTACTGTGGAGGTAGGAAACACAATGTTAACTGTTCAACTTCAGTAATTGATCAAGTTGTACCCGGTCATGTCCAGAGGAGGTTGTATATGTATCTGATGTATTGCAGTCTGACTGACAGCTCTTTCCTTGTAAACAAAAGAAGGGAAAGTGAACAAGAAGATACCTTCAGCAATAGCCTAATTAAGAGGTCAAGAAGTATATGCAGGTGTTATTATACATCTTCAGAAATCCCACTCCAAAATCAAGTATGAGGGCCTTTAAGACACTTTCAATTATCAGGTTTTGGGAGCCACTGGTTTCATTGTAGCATATGAAAACATTTCTGTATTACAATGTCCAAAAAGGACTGTTGCAACGTTCATATTTCATTGTACTTCTACATTTATGTCTAAAAATAATTCTCAGGAAGGACAGAACATCATACATTTAATGTAAAGCCTTTTGGAAAGGCAATACACTAGCACCCTGTTGCTGCTTTGCTGGAAGTTACTTCTCCTATTATGATTTCCTGATCAGTGATACTAACAACCCTGTTTCTGCCTGAAGAGTTTGGACAAACACACAAGCCTGCTACATTTGAATTTTCTAGAATTTGTCTGCAATCACGAGGGCAATATTTTCATGTTTCATGCTCTTATCTTGTAAGCAGTTCTGTCCAAACACTTCTAATGTATTACAATCTGAGCATGCTACAGCGGTGACAATTCCCAAGTTTCACATTCATCACATACCAGTGAAAATCCTGGGCAGTACAGTTTGTATTTTTGCACTGATCTCTGTTCAGTGTCAAAAGGGAGGCAGTGAAGGAGAGCTTGGTAAACCCAGGAAAAACTGAATGGATTTGAATGCATCCTCAACAATACCTGGAGGTACACATTGGAAGAAACAACATCTGAGCTGCCCTGCTTGCCCGGCTGTCACTTTGATGTGAATGAACAGATCGAGCAAAGATGGCAGATAATTGGATGGCAAGACAGTTGCATCATAGGAAATGATGTGTCACAAATAATTTAGTTGAACAATATCTTCTCTATCAGTTATTAGGGTATCACAGTATCACAAATAATCAAATTTACTGTAGAGTTGTTAAGGGTTGTAAAGTGTTTGTGTGCCTGTCTGAATTTGTTCTAACTCTGTCATCAGCCCCCCCCCTCTCTCAAGGGTTATCTGACCGGCACACCAGACAACGTGACAGGAATGGTCATCCTGTTCTCCTGAGAGATGAGCAGGAACAGACAGCAGTGTTCTCCAAATAATCTCCTCATTACACAAGTTTCTCAGCACCTGTTTAGTTGAGGCCAATACAAGCAAAATACATATTTGCATGACATGGTTATATTATTTACCCAGAAATACCTGCACATACCTGGCACTAATCAAAATGTTTACAATGGATGAAATGAAAAAAATTGTAGTTTTCTAAATTGAATTTCATTGATGGGTCATTTATTACATCAACAGTCATATTTCCTGCACATTGGCTTCATTCAGTTCATGAAATATTATTTGTTGCCTTGTTTCACGTAGACTGATACACGTGGGATCTCCACTTGCTGCGCCAAAGGACACAGGTAGTAGTTAAGAAGCCCACTTTTCCTCCTAGATTTCCGAGGCTATCAATCGTTTGGAACGATGGCATAAAGGTTGTGATGAATTTAAAAACTGAGAAATGCAGGCTCAGAGACGGAAGATGAACAAGAAAACATTCTAAGGTACTTGCCACATATTTCCACAAATGTCCCTTTCTTTCAGTTCACATCTGACTTTCACAAACAAGAAATTGAACAAACAAGATTATAACCAGCTATTGGTAGCATAATACACAAATTATGTTCCAAACAAACAAGCAATTATGTAGCAGTAACAAAGTCTCAGCAAACCAACTTTCCTCCCTGAAATGTGACTATATTAGGGTAGTTTCTCTTGCTCAGGAGTACAGCACAGTTACAATGACCACAGTGTTGATCCTGTTCATCGGCTGAAACAGACTGTGCACTGTGTCACTTCCTCCATGCTGCAGACGTCACTCTGTATAGCTGAGACATCCAACATGAACCATTCCCAAGCCCACCACTCCCATTTTGGATGGTTTTACCACAGCAAATACTTTCCCACCCAAATTTTTACTGCTTGAATATGTCATAATGCTGCATGTAAAACTCAAGTTGGAAAAGTATTGAATATGTACATAACTAAAATGTAAAAAGTATACATCAAAAGTATGCCGTACATGTTCCATACTTCTTTCTGCACTTGTCACTCTCTCCTAAACAAAACCTCTACTTTTCTTTGAATTTACGCTAAATAATAATTATGATATGATACTTAAATAACTCTTAGAATAACACAGTAAAGATGCTACAACAATCCACTACACATTGACTTGAGGAGCGGCTACTGTTGAGTTCCAACATGTGTTTGAAACTTAATGGTAACGTACTGTGTGCCCTTTGCTCCGTCTCATTATTCATCACAGTCACACTTCCTTCATCTTCTTCTCCTCCTTCTCACCCTTTCCTGCATAAAGTCATCCACGCAGCTATTAATGGTGGTTGTTGTTCTCAGGCATCAGGAAGCTCTCTTCGGCTGGGTAACAGAGAATTATGACAGCAGGAAGGCAAGGGAGGGAGCAACAAGCTTGTGTGAAACTCTGAGGGTTATATCAGGACAACTGCGTTCCCTCTATCATCAAAACCTAGAACAGAGTTCTACTTAGACAGCATTCAAGCCACTACTTGTTAACACTTAAATCACTGTTTTGTACAGTTTCTTATTAACTTGCATATCTGGTGTTTTAAAATTGTCATTTGGCTCTAAAGGGTAACTTCCATGCATTCCAGAAGTATACAAGCAGAGTGCTAGGTCAACATGTGCTTTGATTCCTTCTTCTTGTGCTTCAAATTTCAGTCTACTTGAGCCCTGTCTCTCACTGAAACATAGATCATCTCATCTGCGTGGCCAGTTTGCCTGCAAATGTATACATACGCACTCACACATTGATGAAAACACAGAAATGCATCCCATGACTATACACACACACTGGTTGTTCACTCACTGGAGGCTCATTAACACGAGTGAGATGAGTCTTCAGCCTTGAACTCTGATCCTTTCTGATGTTTTTCAGTTGTAAGGAGCTCACAGTCAGCATGACGGTAGGGTACTATAAGTGGGTGGCCAGTCAGTGTGTGGGTTTTTGCCCAGCCCGGACTGATGGGCGCTTGCTGAAGCGTGGGTGCTTCATTGCAAAGCCGCACCCATGTGTGTCTTTTATTAAAAACTCTTTTCCCCTGATTGGTTCACTCTGTCAGCCCACACAAATAAACATTGCTCTAACATAATCCTACCCAGCAGCTACAAACTCCTTGCTGCTCTCCTTGTCTTCCCTCTGTCCTCCCTTTCTCTTCAGTCTGGGACTGCCCCCCCCCCCCTCTCTCTTTTCATACAGATGCAGTGGAGAAACAAGTGAGTGACAGTGAGAGACAATTTGTGACAGAGAAGTGAGGAGGGAGAAATCTGCTCCTGTGTTGTTGAGCAGCCAATCCCTGTGAAAGGAAATCCCCCTTGGCACAAAGAGAGCTCCATCTTTTGTGTAAGGAAGCACTTGAGGTCTTTTCTTGTTACGGTGGAACACCACCCCCCCTCACAAAGTCCCACTCCACGTTGTGTTTTCCACCACAGTTCTCACCCCCTTTCATTGTTTCCCCTTTGATACTCATTTGTCCCTGAATTTATTTTAAACGGATTCCACTGGCAAAAAAGAAATACTCCAACATGATAAAAGTAATGTGTTTTTTTTTAAACTCTACCCAAAGTGAGCTGTAAAAGACAGACCTGCCTGATGTGGGAAAACTGCTTTCTGACCCTGGAGAATTGCCATGGTAACCATACAACCAGCTGTCCAGAGACCTCTCAGGACAAAGCACACCTTCCCCATGTTGTCCTGGGTGCAACTCATGAAGAATCACTTCATGACACATTTATCAAGTTCAAAACTTCATGTTGTGTCCCATGCTGGGAGATTAAGAGCTGAGTAAAAGTTAGTTAGGTGAGACCTACCATCAGAGCTGACAGTATCTTGATGACCAGGGTAGTCCTGTCCAGTGTCCCTGTAATCCACCCAGTTAATCCCCTCTAGACTGTTGTAGCTGGACAGAGCTTGATCCTTCACCGGTACCACTGTGAAGTGAGGCATGTTTTCATCACTATCCTCTGTGTCTCCAGCTCAGCAACTCAACATAGCAGGCTAGCTGTTAGCCAGCCTCAGTTCAACTCCCACTAATGGCAACTACATTCCACTGCACTGTGCTCACTTCCTCTAGAGGCTATTATCATACTCCCCGCCCACAGGCCAGCCCCTTTTTTTTTTGTGTGTGAACAGAAGGGCACGGAGGTCTCATGGATGCATTTGGAAAGACCCCCTCAACCCTAGGAGTGACCCGTGGGACACAACTCTGATTGAGGAGCTAGCATTTTCATCCCTGAGTCATGTAAAGTGAGAGGGTGAGAGAGTAGGGTGACCCCTTTCTGCTGGCTGTGTCATAATGACAGCTAACAGCGTGAACCTGGTCTGTCCAAGGTTCAGACAGGCTGTCCTCTGTGTATGCAGGCCATTCCCAAATCACACAGACAGCTACGTGGCAGTTTGGAAAATAGTCAAACTAAATTGGTGAACTGGAGGCACAGAGTGGAAAAGAGAGGAAAGAAAAAACTGTTTGTCAAAAAGAGAGGAAACTAAATGATCCCAGATCCCATTCCAACTGTGAAAACAGCTTAACAGTTATTTTAACCTTTGGTCAATCAGAATTTGAAATAGTTTTTCTCCCCCAATATTTGCTAAATCATTCAATATGTGACAATAAATGAATGCTTATAGTGTAATATGTCTTCTCCAGCTGTTGAAGCTGTGAGGACAGGCTCAGCAGTGTTTAAAGTGACATCACTGACAGAGGGTAAAGTTTACCCTCCTCTTTCCAAGAATAGTAGCTACTTAAACCATGAAAGCAGCACATCAAAGACTCAGCCTAGAAAGGCTGTTATTAAAGGTCCTGTTTAAGGCTGTTTTAGATCTTGCTACTGCTCCATTTGGATTGCAGAGGGTTTTTAAACTGTTAAAAGTGTCTGGGGTGTTTTTCACTTTGATTTAGAAACAGCTATCCTCCATTTAAAAAATAAAACAATACTTAGGGAAATAGTCTATGAAAGAGTTAAAGGGCAATTCCCTCATTTGGCTGAGGTGCTGAAGGGACAATCACATGTCCCTATGTATGAGAAAAATAACTCTTGCACATTGGGATCTGCACACACTATTAAATTACAAACATGCTTACGGTTGTAGACCTTTTTCAGGCATACAAGGCAAACCAAGAAAATCCAGACCTTATAGTCACAGCATGTAAATGTAGTCTTATGGGACATATGGACTACAAAAAACAAATAGAAAAATAATAATCTATTGAAATACATGCTTGATCATCTGTTACAGGAAATTGTATTCTTTAATAATTAGTACATTTAATTGTAATTGTTAGAGCCCTGTCCCAAAATAAAACATATTGCCATTTTCTTCTCGCTCCTCTCTACAGACAGAATAAGTTTTTGACGTAAAAAAATGATTCCATTTCCTGACTAACTTGCTGGCTTGGCAAAGTAATACACATAAGATGCCATCAACCATATAAGGTTATTTCCTAGAATGACTAACCCGTGCAGTGCTGTGTAGAAGTGAGGGTCAGTGAGCAGCAGGCAGACAGGACCTTACGCCCTCTTTTCTTCCACCACAATGACTCAGCCTTCTGGGAAGATGTGAGCAGGAGGGACTGGTCCCTGAAAACATGAGGCCCACAAGGGTCAGCTTGTTTACAGCAAAGGAAGAGACTGAAGGATCTGGTGAAGGTACTGGGGTGAGAAACTAAAACAGTGCCCACATTTGCACTGTGCTGGTCCTGTATCACTTCTGAGTCAAGTTTAGGCGATGCCTCTCGGTCCACAGAATATGGCTGAAGGAGCAACGCTGTACTTTACTGAAAGAGCTAAATGACAAATGATTAGCTGAGGATAAAGATTGCATGTAACCTGTTTCCCACCTGATTTAAAGGACATTCAAAAAGGTTTATCAATTTCTTCTGCTTTGCCTTTCAGGCTTGTGAATACAACAAACTACCATCGGCTACTCCTGGTCCCATGCACTTTCTTCTAATGTGTCAATATTGCACTTGAACAGATGTGATACCACAAGATAAGAGCATTCTGTTTTGACTTAAGATTGTGTTATCACTTGGTGCTACTAAACTGCAGTACGCGCTTCTCTGACTTGCAATTATAGCTATCACCCACTAGATGGCAGCCTTACATTACCTCAAAAATACTGCAAACACATTTGGTGTTTTCATCCTCGAGATAAAAATATAGGTGATCTCCTCCCAGATGTCAGGCTTTTAACACCTAATAAATACAGCAGTTACATATGTTTCAACATAACCTCCCAAATATTTAATTTGGCAAACATCAATGGTCAATCTCACAACAGATTTCAGAAAGAGGATAGTCCGAAAGACTTTTTTCTCTTAAAGGCACCATTTGAATTACAAAATATTCACAAACTGAAATTATTCTGAACTGATTAATAAAATACAAGCATGCTTTACTCCGGTGTTCAGGAGTTGGTCTTAAGTCGTATTGTAGTCCTTACTAGCATGCTGAAAGGCATGATCCTCTGCTTACAATACAAAAGTTATTTTCTGTATTGTAGAGAAAGATTTATGTCATGTAATTTTCTAACTGAATTGTTAAACAATATATTTTTGAATATCTGTGGTAGCCAGTTATTTCAAGATTTTGGGAAATTGTGATGTAAAATAAACACCTTTTATTTCAACCATATTTCCCCACAATCACCTTGTCTAGTACCTGAAATTTCACCAGATAAAGAACAACTTTGAAGACTGTTGTCTGAAAAAGGGGATTTATCTGTGTTTTAAATGAATGGTATTTAGGTGCATGGCTTAATCTGATTGGTTGGGAAAGTTAAGGACTCCTTGTCTTTCCACATTGATTAGGATTTTCTAATACTGTGCCGAAGGGGACTTAAGTCGATCCAATTACCTTTGGCTGCCATCATTAGCTTGACGTGGCCATCGGGGTCTTTCCACTTTGTCTGTTGCACTGAAGATCTGCATCTGTGGACAATGAATGCCATTCAGCCTGGCAGCAATGGTGACTGAAATATTGGCCGTGGTATTTTATTGCCTCTAAAGCAGCTTTACCAGTCTTTACGGTTTGACTGTGTTTTTTAAGTAGAACACTGGATGCTCCAGGTTCACATGAGGCAGGTTTTTCTATAGGACCTTTGCTTTCATAGAATATAAAGCCTATCTAATGTTCTGCATGATGATTTTTTATAAATCAAAATGCACTGATATACTATGATGGAATCTATGTTTCTCTGTATGCGTGTCAATAGGCTATCTCAATCGCATGTCTGGAAAACCGTTCATCATATCTACGTTCAATATTCATCAACTTTGAATAAATAAGAGACCAGCGGTCTGTGCTGCGGCGGGGGTGATCGGCTTCAAGGGCCAAGGCAGATAGCATGTCTTCTGCAGCGGGCCTTTACATGACCCTGGATAAATAATGTTAAATAGACGCTGGAGACTCGGTCTCCGCCACTTTCCAAGAGTCAGTGAGCACGAGCGAATAGCCTAAAGTAACAACGCCACTCTGCTAAATTGTGTACGTTTTTGCCATACTAATTTAAAGTTACAGCTGGCAATATACCTCCATAAATCAAATCCATGCTCTACTTTATAACCGCTTGGCTATGTCAGAGCAAGCATGACACAAACACAAATGTGCCTGTTTGACGCGATCCGCCTGTCCAATATAAATAAATAAATAAATAAGGATGCAAATGAGGGGATTTTTTTGCAAAAACGCAAAAACTCTGATTTTTTTCATTTATGTGAGAAGGTACATTTACATATTCTGAAGAAAACCAGCCGACTGTGGCTTCAAATAATTTATTTTGCACGAATTAAACTATGAAATGTTAGCAACATTATTCAAAAGAAAACAAAAATCTTTTTTTCAGTATTGCTACTAATATTAGTCACAGTGTCATATTCTGATTTGTTGGCTACTTTTCTTAAACTGGATGTGCACCACAGTGAAAACAAAGGACATAGGCCTAGTTGGAAAACCTGTGGACAGGAGACAGGTGGCCAAAACATCA
Source organism: Anarrhichthys ocellatus (assembly GCF_004355925.1). Taxonomy (NCBI): domain Eukaryota; kingdom Metazoa; phylum Chordata; class Actinopteri; order Perciformes; family Anarhichadidae; genus Anarrhichthys; species Anarrhichthys ocellatus. The sequence continues at coordinate 3,714,426 of NW_022280038.1, forward strand.
ATGGACTAAGCGTTGTGGGAGAACTCAAGTCCAATGGGAAATTCTGTGGTTATTGAAGATTTTTCGACCATGAAGGTCTTCTCCCAGTAAGTGACACCCTCCTTTTCTCTGTCCACTCTTTCTCTTTACTGAAATAAAATGGCCGCTGTGCCTGTCTGTGAGCAGAATTTTTGTCTGTGATATAGACTTTGTCATGGAAGACATTTTGTCCTTGCTTACTGAGACTCTTGAGTAGCACAGAGCCATAGCTAGTTTTCGGAACCTGTGTGACATTCCTGTAATGATGGCTCAAAATGTTTGCAGTGAAAAAGACCCATTGTTGATGGGGTGGTTATATCACTTTCAACTGGCAAAATGCAATGCATTGTCTTTGCCTGGATGAAGCTGTGAGGGCTGTGTGTTGTGCAGAGGTCTTGGTTGCTTTTTGGTAGGATTCGTGGTAGTTTTGGTTTTAATTAAGCTGCGGCACATTTATTGAGATTTGATAAGTAAATTGCCAACGAATACTGCGTCTTAATTTTCTATCACTAGATTGGAGGGGTGTGTAAGTCATGTATTTGATACATGCATTTATACGTTTCAGTGTGATTCATTATAATCGGCACAAGTCACATAGCAGAAAGTAGCACATTTCAGTCTTATATTCCACCACTATTGTGTACTTTATAATCAAGCATATCTATTTGCAAACAATCTGAAAGATATGTTGATGAAAATATAAATATTTGGTCTGTTTTGGTTGAAAATGGGGTTTGGGTGTAGGACAGGACTGGGAAAGACCCTGCATCGGGATGAAGAGGCACCAAAACTGTGAACCTTTTTTGGGTAACACCCCCTAATCCATTATCCAGGTCCCTTACCGCCCTTCCATCAATGAAAATGTCCCCTCTGAATATTAATGTTGGATCATTCTCCATTGTTATATCATTGAGGAGGTGTGTCATTAAATGCCAAATAACAGAGTTGATTCAACTGACATTTGGAATATCATTAGTTTCCCAGGGAGCAAAAAAGCCATGTGAATAGATTTACTATGAGCGTTGGATAAATGCAACATCTGACATACAAGGGAACACCTTATCGCCACTCTTTCAAAAATATTCTCAACGCTTCCCCTATAGATACCTGACAAGCTGACCACAGCAACAGTTTGGGATCCTTGCCACAAAGTGCACATTATACCCTTTTCAAACGCATATATCTCCACATAAGAATGTTGTACTCAAGTGATTCCGACTCTAATTTTTATAGAAAATTATTGGCCATATGAATTTTTACCTCCATGCAATCCTTTTTATTGCCATTCTGTCATGCTTTAGGTGGCAATCAGGTTAACAGTCCATCCTTGAACAAAGTCTTACAATTACATTTTAGACATCTGACATTCAAAATAATAGTATATACTGCCATATTTACACACTTGCATATACATCGATTTTTATAAATATACTGTATATATATGTGTGTGTGTGTGTGTGTGTGTGTGTGTGTGTATATACAGTTGTGTGAAAAAGTGTTTGCCCCCTTCCTGATTTCTTATTTTTTTGCATGTTTGTCACACTTAAATGTTTCAGATCATCAAACAAATTTAAATATTAGACAAAGATAACACAAGTAAACACAAAACGCAGTTTTTAAATGAAGGTTTTTATTATTAAAGGGGAAAAAAAATCCAAACCTACATGGCCCTGTGTGAAAAAGTGATTGCCCCCTAAACCTAATAACTGGTTGGGCCACCCTTAGCAGCAACAACTGCAATCAAGCGTTTGTGATAACTGGCAATGAGTCTTTTACAGAGCTGTAGAGGAATTTTGGCCCACTCATCTTTGCAGAATTGTTGTAATTCAGCCACATTGGAGGGTTTTCGAGCATGAACCGCCTTTTTAAGGTCATGCCACAGCATCTCAATCGGATTCAGGTTGGGACTTTGACTAGGCCACTCCAAAGTCTTCATTTTGTTTTTCTTAAGCCATTCAGAGGTGGACTTGCTGGTGTGTTTTGGATCATTGTCCTGCTGCAGAACCCAAGTGCGCTTCAGCTTGAGGTCACGAACAGATGGCCGGACATTCTCCTTCAGGATTTTTTGGTAGACAGCAGAATTCATGGTTCCATTTACCACAGCAAGTCTTCCAGGTCCTGAAGCAGCAAAACAGCCCCAGACCATCACACCACCACCACCATATTTTACTGTTGGTATGATGTTCCTTTTCTGAAATGCCGTGTTACTTTTACGCCAGATGTAATGGGACATACACCTTCCAAAAAGTTCAACTTTTGTCTCGTCAGTCCACAGAGTATTTTCCCAAAAGTCTTGGGGATCATCAAGATGTTTTCTGGCAAAAGTGAGATGAGCCTTTATGTTCTTTTTGCTCAGCAGTGGTTTTCGTCTTGGAACTCTGCCATGCAGGCCATTTTTACCCAGTCTCTTTCTTATGGAGGATAACTCTCTCTTATGTGGTGCAGCATGTTTAATCATAATCTGTTCTGAAATTACCATTTTTGGAAGAGTTTATTATTCTACTTATTTTACTACAGTATTTCTACAGTATACAGTGTATTTTTTTTGGAGTTCGCATGATGGATTGCATGCTTTATTAAAGTGGTGCCATTCAATATCTGCTAAACTAACTTCCTATCTTCTGTGCGTCACACAAAAGCTTTGCTCAGTATCGCATAGCTATTTTTGTTTCTCCCTGAAGGACAAACAAACACGTGCAATCATCTCAGGAAATCTACTGCTGATGGACTTGATAACATCAGGACCATACTCCATCTGTGACAGATTTCAGACGAGGAACCAGCTCAAACTGGATTACAAATGGGAGAGTAAAAGAGAGAGGAGGAAGTTAAAAACAGAGAATATGAGAGTGCGGAAGAGCGATGAAGAAAGCTGAGAGGAAACATCAGAAGGGGTAGAGATATTAATCCAGGGTTAGGTGAAAACAAACATTCCCCCTTCACTCACCACAGGAGATGTTTGTTTTCCCTATCCTGTTCTGCTTAATCTTTGTAGATGGCCATTGCACATCATCTAACCTCTGTACTTTTTAGCATTGCGTAACTGTAAACAAAAACTTTTGCCAACAATATGTAGTTAGAAATACAAAGCGAGTAGGTTCGACATTTTTCTTTGAAATTATAGCAACTAACTGGTCTTGATCTCTGTTCTGTTTGACTGCAAAGTGAAAATGTATGTTAATAAGCTGCCTGAATTCATTGAAAACGTTAGCTGACCAATGACTTGGGTAGTCATTCATTATATGATAGAGGAACAGGTAGCATATAAAGTATAGGTGTTTTCATGTACACCACAATATATGGATTGTACTGCATATGCAGATTCAGATGTTATGGTATGTCTAATCAGCTTCAAGAAGGCAGGGATACTTTTGTGGAACCCCTATGTGAAGAGTTTACTACCATTAATGGACAGAAATTCATCAGTAAAGTTCTCACCAAATTGCTATCTGTACTGTAAAAGGGAAGTCTGACTTCACTTTTTGGAACTCTCCCTGTGGGAAGGGATGTAAAGTGTAACACAAATTTAAGCTGCAAGCATACAGTGGCTTGGGACTTCTACAGTGCTTCCGTCATCTGCTTATCTCTTTCATTCACTTCCCTTTCTTCCCACCACATCCTCTGCTCTATGAAGGAACAAACTGTAATGCACCTTTCTGGTTAAGAGTTCCCCACTTCACGAGAGGATCCCCCAAGGTGCTTTTGGCCATGCACCTGACATACATAATTATACTATTACATTGTCTTTGTACTCTGGTTTCTAACCCTGTTCGTTAGTTTGCTAGATGCTTGCCTTTGTCTGCCAACCACTGCTATTTGGTTCTGGGCAGGTAACATAGATTCAGCTTGTCTAAGTGGAAGGTGGCCAACAATTGTATACAGGAGTTTATAAGGGCTCTGTGAGGGCAAGACAGTCAAATCAATGTTCAAAAAAAAAAGTTGGAAGTTAGTTTGGAGTTTTATATAAACAAACCAAAGTTATATTTCCATTCAGTCATACTTATCAAAACACAGTGTATGTGTTTCCTTGAGGTCTAACAAACAAAATTATTGCAAATCCTTCCTCAAAGCTGATTTTTAAAAAAAAAAAATTTTCTCTTTGAACCCAGCATTGTTTACAGTTGTGATTACTAGCAACCAGTATTCTTCTTTCCTGCCTCTGCCAGTGTATTTCTGCATTTCTTGGTGCATTACCACAGGAATGTGTATTACCCACAAGGCAAACTAAATGTTCATTGGATAAACAAAAAACTGCATTCCCTTAGAGCAGGGATTCCCAAAGTGTGGTGCGCGCACCCCGCGAGCTGCCTCCAGGGGGTGCGCGAGAGGAAAAATGTAATGGTGGTCTAATGGTGTAATAATTGATATTAAATATAATTTAAAAAAATGTAAGTGGGATTTTTCACAAAAACATGAATTATAAAAATTCCCTTTGTAACATTTAAATTTTAAAACTTACAATTTAATAAATAAATGCACTTCAGCTCCTGCCGCCAGACGTTCATGCAAATATGCTAAACTGGCTGAAATCGGGGAAACTGTCAGTGGAACATCGAGAGAGAGAGAGAGAGAGAATTTCGACATGTGACTAATAGAGAATTTGTATCTATTTTTAAACGTCAACCTCACAGTAACTCCCTTCAGAACAGATTTGTGTGGTCTGCAATGCCAGTATTTGCAATGCACTTGTGTTTTTGTAAAAGTATGCAAATGCTCACATACATGTAAGAATGTGTGTTCTCACTCACGCTATGGGCTTTCCACACAGAAAATTGCCAGCTTTAAGAGTAAGACTTTAATATGAAGTGACAGGTGTGGCTATAGAAAAGACTATTGTATATTGGTGGATAGACCCAAATCTTAAACAAAAGACAACATTTTGAATGTGTTTAACTTTTGTGGAGGAGGCACAGATTATTGTTAACAACTCGTGCAGCATTCGCCTCTCTAAAATAATATGGTTTTATCTTAAAAGGGTAGAAGCTCTGACCACATCTAACCATATTTTATGTGGGAATTAAAATTAGATGTTTTATTAGATTCTTTCCTTTGCCACTAGACAAATAATGGAATGAAACTACAACTGTGGAGGAAAGTGTCATGTGGTTATAGAAGGAATGTGACTTATTGATAAATCCCTCACCTTTAACTGTAGGGCACGTTAGAAGTGTGACATAGAACAAAACAAGTAGCTGAATCAAAATCATTGAATGACTCAATTTGGCATTCAGAAATGGAAAACGCCTATTGTGGCATAACGTTCATCAAATCAGACACGTGCTCAAGGACCAGCAAATGTTTTTGAAAGCTCAAGCATTCAAATATTATTATTGTCACAGATCGACATCATTGTGGAAAAGATCATCGCTCACTGAGTTTTCTTCACATTTCCAAGAAAAACAAGGAAATGTTTAAGGCACTGATGTCTGACATTCTCTGTTAAACTCAACCGGCTTTATATTTACAGCAACGATTCAACAAGGATATGTAAACAAGCAGAGTGCACAGTACTGTATTGACAGTAGACTGATCTCATGGGGCACAATCAGATAGTTGACATTAACATCTGATCCATATAAATAACAGTAGATATTAAATCTGATGCTGCTGCTCATAACAATTTCATTTCATAAGTGAAAGCGTACAATAAATAAGTTTTCTCTATAGTTGCAGGAAGCAAAACTTCTGTAGGCTATAATCTTCACCTTGCCACAGAGGATCTTACAATTAACCTTTCCATAACATAATCTTCACAGATCTCTTTGTGTCAGGATTGTCTCCATGCAGTGCTCCTGCCAACCACAGAGGGGTTTTACTTCTCAGTCACATGGATTATTCTCTGGAAATTGGATTATGAGTATAGAGCAAGTCCTCAGTCTAAAGAGGCACATTAAAAATGTCTCTCCTTTGCCCCAATCACATTAGGGCTGCACAGAGCTGCCAATTAAGAACCAGGTTGTGGTGGCCAGGATTGACTTTTATTGGCTAAACAAATTTGATAAAAGTTTGTGATTTTGACCTTTTTGCTGCATTGAAGTAGAACTGGAGGCCTTGAGAAGCAGGGCTGAGACAAGATAGAAAAAGCAGATGATTAAAGTTCAACCTCCAAACATCAGATCTGTTATCGGCTATGGAAGTGTTCATTATTGAACTAGGTGGATTTAAGTGAGACGACATAATAAGATGGTGTTATTTCCAGATAGAAAATATATTGTCCCAATAATCTCTCCTGGTCACTTTATATTTATCACACCAGAAATGATGCAGTTTTTACTTTAGGTTTTACATTTTATTAAACCTGATGTGCTGTATTGTGCTTTTTGTGGTCCTGTGAAATTTGGTGTTCAGTGTCAAAGTCATCAACCACATGTAGCACTGTCTATTTTTTACACACCTTGCAAAAAATGCTGCAGCAGAGACAATGTGAATGCCAACGTGAGCCCAGTGCGTCATGTAACAAAAACCTAATAATCACACCAATAGCTGTTGGTGAAATTGTGTTCCAGAAGTATGCTGTTTCAACATTAGGTAAATCCAAGATGCCTCAGTATATTGTCAGTTTTACTAAACGGCTTGAATTGCAACAGTATACTCCAGGGTGCGTCACTACTCTGTGACTAAACCTTTGAGCTTGGTGAAACAGACTTACACTTTCAAACAGGGAGACCAGTGAAACACTGATTTTCAGCTTGGTGTTAATTTATTCTTAACATATTTGAGTCTGTCACTGTCCCAATTTAGTTTCAGTTTTTTTGCTTTTTTCTGACTCTCTAACAACTCTCTTGTAGTATTTCTTTCTTTCTTGCTTTTGTAGTTTGTTGTGGTGTTACGCCCATTCTAGGTCTCCTCTGGGCTTGCTTTTTCTGATAACATAACTGAAAAAAAACAAATGTTTTGTGGAACCTCTCCAGCTGTTGGCTTTTGCTACTCTTTAATCCATTACCATTTGTTACCGTAAACGGAGACAGCCCATCTGCTGTTGTACTTGGGTCAGTTCGCTGTTTTCTTTTCCTTTTTCAACATATGTCATTCTTTCTCTGTCTTGGCCAATCGTTTCGCCAAGTATTTTGTTTTTTGGCCCAGCCTGCCCTTTGCTCCTGTATGTATGTGTGTGCTTTGAAGGCAGCTAATGCATAGTGACTTACAATGTGACATGCCAATACAATTCAAGACCTGTGCATTTGCAGAGATCTTTGCATGGAGCCTATAGAGGTGGGGTACAATCTGGATAAGTCACCATTCACAGAGCAACTGTAATAGGCAACCATTATTGGCATCTATTGGTAATTTAGAGTTAACCAGAGACAGAATCCCTGGTTCAAACCCGGACTTTCTTGCTGTAAGATGACTATACTAACCACTCCACGACCCTGCCAGCAATCTACTATTTGGGTGAAGTTATAGAGAATTGAACTTGACAGTATGAGATGGGGTCTTAAAGCCTTTACACACCTGGGGTGCTGCGAATAGATGACAAAATGCCTGTGAAGTTTTAAACAGTGTATACAGTGGGTACGGAAAGTATTCAGACCCCTTTAAATTTTTCACTCTGTTTCATTGCAGCCATTTGCTAAAATCAAAAAAGTTCATTTTATTTCTCATTAATGTACACTCAGCACCCATCTTGACAGAAAAAAACAGAAATGTAGAAATTTTTGCAAATTTATTAAAAAAGAAAAACTGAAATATCACATGGTCATAAGTATTCAGACCCTTTGCTCAGTATTGAGTAGAAGCACCCTTTTGAGCTAGTACAGCCATGAGTCTTCTTGGGAATGATGCAACAAGTTTTTCACACCTGGATTTGGGGATCCTCTGCCATTCTTCCTTGCAGATCCTCTCCAGTTCCGTCAGGTTCGATGGTGAACGTTGGTGGACAGCCATTTTCAGGTCTCTCCAGAGATGCTCAATTGGGTTTAGGTCAGGGCTCTGGCTGGGCCAGTCAAGAATGGTCACAGAGTTGTTCCGAAGACACTCCTTTGTTATTTTAGCTGTGTGCTTAGGGTCATTGTCTTGTTGGAAGGTGAACCTTCGGCCCAGTCTGAGGTCCAGAGCACTCTGGAAGAGGTTTTCTTCCAGGATATCTCTGTACTTGGCTGCATTCATCTTTCCTTCAATTGCAACCAGTCGTCCTGTCCCCGCAGCTGAAAAACACACCCATAGCATGATGCTGCCACCACCATGTTTCACTGTTGGGATTGTATTGGGCAGGTGATGAGCAGTGCCTGGTTTTCTCCACACATACCGCTTAGAATTAACGCCAAAAAGTTCAATCTTGGTCTCATCAGACCAGAGAATCTTATTTCTCATAGTCTGGGAGTCCTTCATGTGTTTTTTGGCAAATTCTATGCGGGCTTTCATATGTCTTGCACTGAGGAGAGGCTTCTGTCGGGCCACTCTGCCCGACTGGTGGAGGGCTGCAGTGATAGTTGACTTTGTGGAACTTTCTCCCATCTCCCTACTGCATCTCTGGAGCTCAGCCACAGTGATCTTTGGTTTCTTCTTTACCTCTCTCACCAAGGCTCTTCTTCCACGATTGCTCAGTTTGGCTGGACGGCCAGGTCTAGGAAGAGTTCTGGTCATCCCAAACTTCTTCCATTTAAGGATTATGGAGGCCGCTGTGCTCTTAGGAACCTTGAGTGCTGCAGAAATTCTTTTGTAACCTTGGCCAGATCTGTGCCTTGCCACAATTCTGTCTCTGAGCTCCTTGGGCAGTTCCTTCGACCTCATGATTCTCATTTGCTCTGACATGCACTGTGAGCTGTAAGGTCTTATATAGACAGGTGTGTGCCTTTCCTAATCAAGTCCAATCAGTTTAATTAAACACAGCTGGACTCCAATGAAGGAGTAGCACCATCTCAAGGAGGATCAGAAGAAATGGACAGCATGTGAGTTAAATATGAGTGTCACAGCAAAGGGTCTGAATACTTATGACTATGTGATATTTCAGTTTTTCTTTTTTAATAAATTTGCAAAAATTTCTACATTTGTTTTTTTTCTGTCAAGATCGGGTGCTGAGTGTACATTAATGAGAAATAAAATGAACTTTTTTGATTTTAGCAAATGGCTGCAATGAAACAGAGTGAAAAATTCAAAGGGGTCTGAATACTTTCCGTACCCACTGTATGTCAAGGGATATTATTGTGAAAGGAATGGAATAAGTGGATCTGGTATGCGCTTCCTTTTTGTCAAGGTTTAAGAGAATTATAAAGTTTGGTATGTTGGTCCGGACTACAAAGCCTCCATGTTGTTGAACTATATTGTTCAATTGAACATGTTTGTTCCACACAAGGTGATTGGGTGATGCCTTTTTTGTGATGCAAAAACCCCTTTCGTACCTTGTTCCGAAAAAAAGTATGCAGCTTTTTAGCTGTGTACTATTTGCGGAGGACCCTGTCCGGGAGGTCTTTAACTCCTACCTCCGGAAGAACTTCTCTCACATCCCGAGGGAGGTTGGGGACATGGAATCCGAATGGACCATGTTCAAAGCCTCTATTGTGGACGCGGCCGCTAGGAGCTGTGGCCGGAAGGTCATCGGTGTCTGTCGTGGCGGCAACCCGAGAACCCGGTGGTGGACACCGGAGGTGAGGGAAGCCGTCAAGCTGAAGAAGGAGACCTTCAAGGCTTGGTTGGCCCAGGGGTCTCCTGAAGCAGCCGACAGGTACCGGCAGGCCAGAAGGGCTGCAGTTGCGGTGGTCGCGAATGCTAAAACTCGGGCATGGGAGGAGTTCGGGGAGGCCATGGAGAAGGACTTTCGGTTGGCCTCAAGGAGGTTCTGGCAAACCATCCGACGGCTCAGGAAGGGAAAGCAGGGCTTACCCCAGGCTGTTCTCAGCAGGGGGACTGCTGACCCGGACAGGGGACAACGTCGGGCGGTGGAAAGAGCACTTTGAGGAACTCCTAAACCCGACCAACATGTCCTCTGCAGAGGAGGCAGCGCCTGAAGATCTAGGGGGAGGCTCACCCATATCCTTGGCAGAGGCCGCTGAGGTAGTCAAAAAGCTCCTTGGTGGCAAGGCGCCGGGGGTGGATGAGATCCGCCCTGAGATGCTGAAAGCGCTGGACATAGTTGGGCTGTCCTGGCTGACACGCCTCTTCAATGTCGCATGGGGGTCGGGATCAGTGCCCATGGACTGGCAGACCGGGGTGGTGGTTCCCATTTTCAAAAAGGGGGACCGGAGAGTGTGCTCGAATTACCGGGGTATCACACTACTCAGCCTCCCGGGGAAGGCTTATGCCAGGGTGCTGGAAAGGAGGCTCCGACCGTTTGTCGAACCTCAGATACAAGAGGAGCAATGCGGATTCTGTCCCGGCCATGGAACAGTGGACCAGCTCTTTACCCTCGCAAGACTACTGGAGGGGTTCTGGGAGTTTGCCCAACCAGTCTACATGTGCTTTGTGGACTTGGAGAAGGCTTTCGACCGGGTCCCTCGGGGGGTCTTGTGGGGGGTGCTGCGGGAGTATGGGGTGCCGGACCCGTTACAACGGGCGATCCGGTCTCTGTACGACTGCAGTAGGAGCTGTGTCCGCATTCTCTGCAATAAGTCAGACACGTTCCCGGTGGGTGTTGGCCTCCGCCAGGGCTGCCCTTTGTCTCCGGTCCTGTTCGTGACTTTCATGGACAGGATATCTAGGCGCAGCCTGGGGGTGGAGAACGTCAGGTTCGGGGTCTCGGGATCGCCTCTCTGCTGTTTGCAGATGATGTGGTCCTGTTAGCCTCCTCGGATCGTGACCTCCAGCATTCACTGGGGCGGTTTGCAGCCGAGTGTGAAGCGGCGGGGATGAGAGTTAGCACCTCCAAATCTGAGGCCATGGTGCTCTGCTGGAAACCGGTGGATTGCTCCCTCCAGGTGGGGACGGAGTGCCTACCTCAAGCGAAGGAGTTCAAGTATCTTGGGGTCTTGTTCACGAGTGAGGGTAAGATGGAGCGGGAGATCGACAGACGGATCGGTGCGGCTGCAGCAGTAAAGCAGGCGCTGCACCGGACCGTCTTGGTGAAGAGGGAGCTGAGCCGGAAGGCAAAGCTCTCAATTTACCACTCGGTCTACGTTCCTACCCTCACCTATGGTCATGAACTCTGGGTCGTGACCGAAAGGACAAGGTCACGGTTACAAGAGGCCGAAATGGGCTTCCTCCATAGGATGGCCGGGCTCAGCCTTAGAGATGGGTAAGGAGCTCGGTCATCAAGAGGGAGCTTGGAGTCGAGCCGCTACTCCTTCGCGTCGAAAGGAGTCAGCTGAGGTGGTTCGGGCATCTAATTAGGATGCCTCCTGGACGCCTCCCACTGGAGATTTTCCAGGCACGTCCAACTGGGAAGAGACCCCGGGGAAGACCCAGAACACGCTGGAGGGATTACATCTCCCAGCTGGCCTGGGAACACCTCGGGATCCCCCAGAATGAGCTGGAACATGTTGCCGGTGAGAGGGAGGTCTGGGTCAGCCTGCTTGGCCCGTTGCCACCGCGACCCGACCCCGGATAAGCGGAGGAAAATGGATGGATGGATGGACTATTTGCCTTCGTTGTAAAAGTATTGTTTCGACCGGCTCGGGAGTCGCAACATATAGGAGGGACACAACACCAAGTTAGGTTAAAAACAACCACAGCTGCCAGTTTATTTACAGGACACAAGTAAACTGTAGTGTGCAAATCCCACTGCAGACCAGGGTCTGGTGCCAGGCAGATGAGAGAGAGCGAGGGCGGAGCAAGGAGGTGCTTATATAGGTAAACCACATCCTCATCCAGGTGCCCTCAATCACTTGTTAGGGAGCTGCACCTAGAAGTCAAAAGACACAGAATGTACACACACATACCCAAGCACAAACATTCACAGCAGGACATAGAACCATATGTAACAGTATTCAGGAAAAAACAACAGTTAATATATTGACATGCGCATTCATCGCACAGAGAAACTCCTCTGGTGAGAAAAGGCCTTTAGACTTCTCAGCACTGCCTTATGTACAAGTGATGGAGTGCTTGTTGGGTGGTGAAATGGTTTGAGTGGCATCAACAAAGAATTCCACTAGCTTAACATAGTTTTGGGTTATCGCCGGCTTTTCCCTAGGATCCAGGTTATTTTACTGCCCTTAGTGTCTCAACTCGACACAGAGGCCAAAGCCTGGTCATATCACCAATAACTTTATATAAATGCTCTGACTTCAGACTGCTTAAAAGCTTTCTCGTCAATATGCTGTTGTGCCAACAATATCCATTTGTTGAAATCCTTTTTGAGTATCGCATAAAGATAGTTTGAGTGTCCCAGTTGCCCTTCCTTATGATCGTAAGTGTACTTTCTCATTCTTTAGTTTTCTTTCTGGATAAGTGTAATTAAAACTGTCATATTTTCATAAATCCTCAGTGCCTTTTCTTTAAAAATCATCCACTTGCCGGTCGGACTGAATTCCCACTTGTTTTTGTTATTGCTGTATTTCAGATGGTTGGTCCACACATTCCTTCACTGGTTACCCGTTAGTGTTAGAAATGGTTTTAAGATTTTACTGCTCTTTTTGAAAGTCAAAATTACGACTGGTTACTAAAGGTGACCCGGCCTCTGCTGTCGAACTCCCTTCCTAGAGATCTCAGGCAGGCAAATTCAGTATCCTTCTCTGAAGACTCACTTTTACCGTTTGTAAAATCTGTAAGATGTAAAAATAAACCAATGTAAACTCGTGCTCCATCTTGTTTTACCTCTTTGATCCTGCATGTTATTTGCTTTCATGGTATTAATGTGGAGCACTTTGTTTTGAAAGGTGCTATATAAATAATTATTTTTACATGAGCAGAGAATGTAGTCGCTATCCCTCCGTTTTTGTTATCCGAGCTTCTTTGTTTACATAGCCAGGCCGGCTGCGTGTGCTTTTTGTGCATGTCAGTAAGCGTGCCCCAGCTGCAACTCTGCACTGCTGTCATACATGGCGTCCCAACTGACAGCGTTGTTGCTGAAACATAGCGCCCAACCTCCAGTTACCCCTCAAACTCCAACACTGTTGGCTCTGTCAGAACTTTTTTTTTTTAAGCATAGTGTGTTCACAGTGGAAAAGTGACAAAATATTAAGTGACTACCAGTATGATTTTTAATTTAGTTCATACTATATGTTGTTGGTATACAGTTTAGATTTAGGACACAGTTGGAATTGGAAAACTTATTTCAGAAGGCTACACTAGATTCTTAACAGTTCAGATCTACCCAGAACAAGTGTTTAAAACACAGTATTATGTCAAATCAGAAATGTGTTTCAGATTATGACTAGAATAATGTATAGTATCTGCAGTATAGCTTTTAGGAAGTAGTTTCTTCAACAGTACTGGAACTGATGATTCGTTTGCACAGCAAAGGATTATGAACAATAGTAGCTTAGCCAGCAAAGGTGCAAAGAATAGACATTGAAGGCCCCTATGCCAGTGGTACAGCAGGCTAACAAAGGGAGAGTGGAAAGGCACAGTCAGCCACTATGAGAAGCCCACGGTCAGCAGTAAAACCAGAATTAGACAAGAGGGACCAATACCTGAAAGTTTCTGAAAAATAACAATAAATCTGAGTCCATGGTGTGTGTAGATGAAATTCTTTATTATCATATTGTGAATACTTCAGACTTCTTCATAGATGGTTGTCACTCACGTTCAACATGACATTGGTATTGGACACATTATTTTTGTAAACATAGTTCAGGAAAGCCAGGGTGTATTTGTTCCCATTCATGTAACAAAGTAGCCCAGGGTCACACTGAAGAATAGTTTTTCTATATAGTTCATCTTAGCTATACATCAAACATCATTTTATTACAGTGGACAGTTACGCTTAAAATACTTTACATTCACGTTTTGTTATAAACAATTTGATGAATACAAGATTATACATAACAAAAGAATATATTTTTTATATTTTTATATTGTCTTATATATTCCACATAGTTTTTTTCTTTGTAGCTTTATTCCTTGCAGAAAGGGGTCTGTTATAATTTACGTTTAAATTTCAACTGAATTCCAATAAATAAACTAGAAGTGCACTTGGAGAGCACAGATCTCGGCCAAGGGCAATCTGCGTCAAAATTGAATGAGTTCTTCCATGGCCCATGTTTCACCTTTTCCACTAGTTTCATGAAAATTGTGCCAGTAGTTTTCCGTAATCCTGCTGACAAATCAACAAACCCAACTGAAAACATAACCTCCTCAGCTAAGGTATAAAGAGAAACTGAATAAGGTAATCAAAAACATTCCTAAAGTAACATATTGGCACTTCTAAGGTGATGAAAACATCACAAGATATGTTTCAAATAAATATATAAGACCAGTTATCATGCACTTAAGATAATGTGCAGTGAAGGAGGCATTTGACGGTGGTCACCCCTCCATGTACTGTGCACCAACGGCATACTGTATGATTGGCAACAAAATCCCAATACACATACAGACACACTAACTCTCTCTTTCGGTCTCTTTGGAGTCTTATACTCCTCAGAAGCACTGAACAGACACATCTGTAAAGTAAAAGCCACGCAACAACAATAATAAAAAAGTAACAGTTACGCCATTTGTGTTTTTTTCACCTTCAGTAAGCAGCCAGGCACTGACCAGGTTCAGCCTCAGTCTTTCTTTAGGATTAAGGCATTGTTGGGAGTCCGGCCTTTCAAAGCATAAGAGGTGAATGAAGTCTGCCTCCGTTCTTTTAAAGCTTTGGAGTGACGCATGCATTATTCCCTTTTTTGTAACGGAATGTGACATGAACGCATTATATAAGACCTACATGTAATATAACCCTCGCTAAGGAGCTTGACCTTGACGCACTGTTGACCTCCAGCTGTTTGACTTAAGTATCAAAGGACTAAGTGAAATTGAGAGATTGCCATCAACAAACTGTGGCTTGATTTGGTGGGTTCCTGAGTCAACACAGTTTAATTTCTTCCTGTACGGAGTATAATAAACATGGAGTGTCTCGCTTGATAAGGCACTGACAACAGAACGGCGAGAACAGAGACTCTTCCAATATTAATGTAATGATAAATAATAAGCTTAAAAAAAAGGTTAAAAATGGAAATATTTGGGTTCCCTGTATAATGGTACACAGTGTAATGGGATTGTTTTGGTGTTCATTTCAGTTTCTGTTCCTTCCAGGAGGTAATAATCACACCTCAAACAAAATCACAACTACAGTTATGATTAATTCAAATAGTATATAAAAAAAAAAAACACTGCCCGTGGGCAAATAACAGTACGCACATTGTCCCCCATGAGGTGTCCCTCCCTTATGAGCTGAAGCTGTTGAATGATTCGGAGTTATGCCCGCTATTATTTTGAAACCAAAGTGCTTAAAGCTACTGTTAACAAAGGCCTTGGGAAGTAAATGGACAGGGAGAGACTGCTGATCGAGGTTTGAGTCTGTTGTTCTACTTGTCTGTTTTGACCACTGGTGGCACACTGCAGGAACTCCAAACACCAGACGTGAGGATGGATGAGGGAATTGTGGGTGATGTCATCAAATGGCCAACCAATGCTTGAGCTGTAAAACAAGAGTCTGTTTTGTAGCTTAATGTATTTTATTCTATTTTAACCACTTCAACTGGTTGCAATTATGTTATTTTACAGTAGTTATATCCTAATTTAAAAGGCCACTCTTTTGAAATGGTTAATTTTCTTGCATGTGCAATGCTCAGAGCACAAGTCGACTCACAAACAATTAAATGTGTTCAATTCCATATTTATTGTAGCCATTTAGCTAGTTCGAATTAACACCGTCAACAAAAAGCACAAAAAAATTGGCCTTACTGTGAACTGCCTTATATTCCCCTCTGCCACCAAATGATGTTCATGTTCTGGAGTGATGCAATAGGCTATCCTCTGTAAAAGATAAAACGGCAAAAAAACAGTTACAACATTTCTCACAAAGCAAATGAGAGATATATATAGATATATATATATAGATATATATATATAGATATAGATATATAGATAGATATAGATATAGATATAGATATATAGATATATATATAGATATAGATATATAGATATAGATATATATATATATATAAAAAATACACTTGCCCTTCAATCTTTATTATCTCTGCCAGAAGAATCCTGCAATGGTCACATTTGCGCATGCATCAGTGTGCGCTTCTGTGTCTGTCCACGCCTAATTTCACATTCTGCTGCAGCAAACTCAAGTTCAAGGTCCTCTTGTGGTTATTGGAGACTCGCACTGTGTCCAAAAACTTTTATGGCCCATTTTACACTGCCTGCTGACTCCTTGCTCACTACTATTAACGCAGGGCATCAGCAAAGAGCCTTTGGGCCCCATGTGGCGGTGTAGCCTCCAGCCAACATAGGTGACCAAATTACTTTTCACATCTGCACATTCTAACGGAGCCAAAGCATTGTGGTTGCTATGAGGAGGAGACAGACAACTTCATAGGCGTTCAAATGAGTTATAGGAAAGAATGTGTGTCTTGAGAATAATCTTAAACCCCGAGTACCTACGGGAAATGCCATTGGGATGGGATAATTGTTACAGTAGAATGAAGCTGACACTGGTTGACCGCTGAGGGATGGAAATAGCTCTTTGGTGCTTTGATGATTGTGATCCTTTCATCTTAAAGTGTTTTCACTGTGCCAGTGTCATCAAGTTGAGAGAAGACGGTTCTCTTAAATCAAGATTGTTGTTTTGCTTGAAAGAACATACTAGATGTTCTTTTAACAATTTAGCTGTTTACCAGTACACCGAGATCGTATTTGTACCATATATTTAAGTATTTGTTACCATATTCTCTATTCTTCAGGCAGTAATTTAAGTTGGCGTATGACAATTTAATATTTACTAAACCATATCTATCTTACAATGTCTTTTTTTCCTCCTGTGTAAAACACATTTGAATAATATCACATTTAATTTATAGGCACCTTTCAAAACACAACAAGCAACAGCCTTGATTATTGATTGACTACCAAACATGGATAACTGATTACAGGCGTTGCTGAAGCAGCTGTTATCGGAGCAATTAGCGACGTGTTCAGCGACGTTATCAGACCTATGGAGTGGAAGTTTGAAGTTACGGTTTTTGCCTTTGAGGAGGATGGACACAAAACGGAGGACTTTTATTCTGCACACGTAAACTGCAAAGAAACAAAAGCATAAATGCTCTCCAGTACGACAGAGACTTCAGCCACCCGGCAGAGCTACGAGTGTGACGAACAATGAAACCAGGAGGAAATGGGTGAGAGACGTGCAATGACATTTATTGACCCGTAATCTAGTAAACTTTGTTTTGTAAGTGTTCATTTTGAAGTAAATGTGATGTGTAAGAGAGAGTTACAAGGCTGCAGGTCTTGCTCGATCTCTCCAAGTTTGGGGGGGGAAAAAAAAAACAACTTTCCACGAAATGTGTCTGAGTTTACAGAGGAAGATCTTTAGTATCAAGCACTACCTTTCATTATTAAAGACTACTATAATATTCTGTCGTATTTTCTGTAACAAAGCAACCAATCTACTTCCTGTTTACACTGGCACCCTTTTGCCCAGTGTATGTGAATAGTCATGTGATATTCCTTTTCAGGCTTGCTAGTATGGACGGAAATCATTTCGCAGACTATGCTGAAACGCCTGTGTGGACGAAGATTGTTTTTGTTTTAAAACACCGGTTTTAAACGAAAATGTATTTGAGTGGATGTAGCCTGAAAGTACAGGAAGGTGTGTACAGAAATTCAAAGGAGCAGAATTGTGAAAGGCCTTAATTAAAAGTGAGAAGCAGAATCTTAAAATTGATACGCATTTATTAACAGGGGAGCCAATGAAGTTGCTGAAGAACAGGGGTAAGTCATGTGATCTCGAGAGGTAGTTCTGGCAGGTGAATTCTGGACCAATTGAAGTTTATGAAGACGAGTAAGAATTGTCAATACATACACACATGCATACATACTGACCTGTTTGAATGTTCCTTGTACGCTGCAGAATTTATATATGGCATAGCAGGGGACAAACATCATGGAGGACATGGCCACACCCCAGCCAACTATGTTAGCCCAGTTAGGGAAGACGTAGTCATCATACTTCAGGCCTGACGATGTCACTGCACTGGCTATTACAACAAACTGATGGCGAGAAGAGAGGGGAAGGGAAAACGGAGACACAAGGAATGTTACATCTATTTGTATTAGCGCAACTTGTTTAAGTCACTTCATTAATATAATTGCAGTGCACATCCACAGATGCCAAAGGAAAAGGATTAGATCTAGGGCATCTAGCGTCGGAAAAGAAGTTCCCCTCAAAGAACTTGCCACAAGGCACACTGAGATTCAAACTGTCCTCCCTGATCCCACCTTTCCTCTGGGTACAAACAAGGAGCACCACTGCTGCACCCTGTGGTGGTGGGTGAATGCTTTCTCCTGTGAGCCACCCAATTTATTACGTTACTTTAATTCACTTTAGCTATTGATTCTTATAGGGATATAATTCTGATTATATTATAAATATATGCATCACTGACATATTTACTGTTGCTAGAATGAGTGATACCTCCATACAGCCAGTAGGCTTTTGTGAATGACATTTAATGGAATATGTCAACCGTTAAACAATTTTTACTGTCTAGGATCAGACATAATCCCTGTTGAGGAAAACCAGCCAAATGCATATACTTCAATGTTTTTTTTTCATTCCTCTTACCAGCAGAAAAGCTGGGCTGACAAATTTCCAGCACAGCCTCCAGTAGAGTCCTGGCTTGAAGCCCATCATTCGCTCGATATCTTCGCTGAAACGGTCCACACCTGGAATGAGCATGAAAAGTTACGATTGTGAAATGAAATTGGACTACACAATATAAATGGAGTATTTGGGGGGGAAAGGGAAATGAATGTAATGCCAAAGTGCTGTAGAATTTCATACCATAAAACCATGAGACTCCAATGGCCTCGATCAACACAGCAAATAGAATAGAAGTCCCTGCGGCATACTTATCCAACAGGGTCAGCACATAGATCCCTCCCTGCAGAGAGGAAGAGATTAGTTTGAGTGTGGTATATAAATCTTCACCTTTTGAAGAGAAGTGGACCCTTGTGTGCAGTCAAAAAGCAATGGCCTCTCGGACTTAATACTACTGTATGCTTGTTTGCCGTTTGAGGTAACTTAAGTGCACTTTGAAGAGTTAAGAGTAAACAAGCCTCACGCGGACGAAGAGCTGACTTTGTGGACATTAGAGATTTTATACAATAGATCTTTGATTTGTATCCAGAGTGGTACAATCTGTATTTGTGCCACATAACTAGCATGGGCAAGGCATCATTCACTCCACAATAATTCTGTTGATTTGATAAAGGAAAGAAACCATGTGAATCACTAACCCTTCTATCTGTAATCAGTAAGCATTTCCCCTTGGTGCTGATGCCATGTGAATGAAAAGAGACTATAGAGTAACATTTGCTTCCTGTATGTTACTTTAATTCAATTCTAATCTGTCGTGTGTCATACAATAGCATTTTTTGATCATTTCTTTGAAAGACGTGATGTTTTTCTGAAACTTTCCTGTGATGACAGTATATACTGAGACTTGAATACTTCCTTTCAGGCAGCAGCCACATGCAGTTCAAAGCACCCATTTACCATATTTTGACACTATGCCATCCCTACATGGTCATTATACCAAATACAATATATGCTGTGTCCAAGACAATTTTATAATAACTTATTTGTGCAAAATAATACAAAGCTTGATTTTGAGAGAAAACATGAAAACTTATATAGGCAGATATAAAAAGAAAGTACTTTATTCAAGTATTAGGTTTAAGTGTATGGCACTTTGAAACTTGATACTGACATTGGTAACGCAGAAGAGGGCAATCAGGAAGGTTCCAAAGGCTGTGGCGAAGGTAAAGACCTTCCTGTTTCTCTTGAGGAACTTAAAATCATCCGACAGGCCTGTGATGACTGCCTCCATGCCACCCATCTGGTGGACACAAACAGAGAGAGACACGAGGCTCAGAGATGTCTACATTGCAATAAAGTACAGGCATAAACATTGAATAGAACACAATAAAATAAACATACCTAGTACATTACGGTATGTAATACTAACATGTTCTTAATTTGATCTACTTGCTAAATGATTTAGAGGATAACTTAAGTATGTGGGGACATTTGCTGAGAGATAAGAGGGTATTAAACTGTCCTCTGTTTTAGTGCCAGAGTGACTCATTGGACAGATATTTGTTAAATTACTGCTGGCTTTTAAAACGTCAAAGAAAGAAGTTTTAGTTGCGGCAGAACATTTCGTCACTTTAACGCTGACCACACTAAAACATAGTTTACTACTTCTCCTATTTCTTAAATTCTACAACATGCCCACACCATCAGTCAAGAGTCATATTGGTTTAACACACTACGGAGGGGCTGGACACCCAGCTCACTGAACAGATGGTAGTAGACATCCAAAACACCAATGCCATTGATATTAGCATATTTAACAACACTTATTACATAATAGTCAGCCTGGATGGTCATTCAACGGTACTCATTTGTTAAGCATATTTTAATACTCTGTAATTATAAAGGTTGCTACCAGGGAAAGTACAAAAAAAACAACATATCACACTTGACATTTATTTAGTGCACTTCAGTTAGAAGACATGCTAAAGTGTTATTTACATGTCATAGTTAACTAATAGTTTCCTTGATATGTCCTTAAAATCAAATTTGTGCTTTGTTGTTTCTCAGAGATGAACTTGCACAGTGAGTATGCAATGACTATTATGTTGCAATAAATGTCGGGTTTAATGGGCGACTCAGTGAAGAGAGTCTTCCAATATGATATGTGGATATCATTACTATCCTATATACTATAGGGGTTTTAATGTGCACTGTGTCTGCTCTGTACATGCACAGTAAACTCCCTTCACTGTGTTTCTTAGCACAGGGAAAACCACGCCTTGGTTAATAAAGAACGTTTTTCAATTTCATCTTGTAAATTGCTGGATTTAAGTTTACATACTCCAACCTGTACAAAAAGGTACTGTATGAATGTATTTCATCACGAATATTTCACCACTTAAATTAAGTCTTATTGTTGCATTATGTTTTTATAAATGTTCTACCTGCTAAGTTTTGAAACTGCAAAAAAATGATTTTACTTCTCGTCATAAGAAAATGATTTGAGTTCTATGGAGTGGTTGTTTGGGACTCACCGCGCTGTCAATGCCCAGAGTCAGCAACATGATGAAGAACACGATAGCCCAAAACGTTGAGCCAGGCAGTGTAGAAATTGCCTCGGGGTAGATGATGAACACCAATCCTGCCCCTGTCCATACACACACAGAAACACAAACGTTATGGCTTTCATAAACACGATTTACAAAGTGCAAATGTTTGCAGGATCAAACAGTGTATAACTAAATTGCATATCAAGTGAGAAAAAAAGATTCAAACTGGTAGTGATGGTGAGGTGTCTCAGACACCAGGACTTACCCTCTGTTGCCACATCTTCTATTTTTACCCCATGTTTGTGAGCCATGTATCCAAGCACAGAGAAGATGGCAAACCCTGAGAAGAAACTGGTGATGCAGTTCACAGTGCTTGTCAAGAGAGCATCCCTAGAGAAAGAAAACATAACCGCAAAAACATGTTCAAAAGAAAGCTGGGTTTCTTTATTTGTACATCTTCAATTTCTCAAGTCCACAACAGTCCAACCTTGAAAGTCCACGTTACCAATCTTCTACATTTGTGTTTTCAGGCGTAGTTTGGATAAGGAGTCGCCAACTTTATTTTTCTAACTGTCTCTTGTTGGGAGACATTAAGACAGTATCCATTCATTTGTCCTGTTTTTGACCTGGAGCCACGTGTTACCTTTCAAGTTTTCCATGGGTCTATCGTTGGCCAAACACTGTTTTAGAGGGAATATGCAGGTTAAAGTGAAGCATTTGTCCTCTGCTTCTGTTGGTGATTTGATCAGTAATTATTGTGCTGTTCTGTGGCCACTAACGTGCTGTTGTCTGACAAAGATTTATTTTATTTCAATGATTTATCGTAACCTTTACTATGACTTATTTCAATTAGTTTTAACTTTAGATAACAGATTTTAGTAAAAAATATTGCGCTCTATTACGAAAATACAGACGGGGCGTATTGAGTCCGTCGGGCAACACAAGACCTGTTTTGCCTTGGTGCATTGGGTTGTCTTATTTTACAGGTAGGTGTGATGGACACACTGCGGCACACTCACTGCACTATACCCCTTATGCAGACTTCCTCCATCTGTCTGGGTAATCAAACAAAAGTCTGTTCAGTGCTCATTTTTGTAACAGCACCAGTTCTTCCTGGCTGCTGCCTTTCACCTAGTTCAGATTTTTTCATTTGCTGCATAATGTGAATCACACCTGCCGGCAGTCCACACCTACCTCTAAATAGGACATGAAAGGGGAGGATGGCGGGAGGCCCTGTTTGGGGATGAAGAAGGTGGAGGAAATGAGGACGGGAGAGTAGGGGTCCATAATGCTTATAACTTCCAGTAAAGCACTGATTTAGTTTGGAAGCCTCTGTGATGACACATTTCACCCGCTGGGAGATAATGTTTTTGATAAGAACCTTTTAATTTTTTAGAGAGCTGTTCTGCAGCAGCAAGATGATGTCAGCATTTGCAGTTTTTGTGTAGTTTCAGCAAGATATGTTTTGTCTAGTGGGTGTTGTAAATTGACAAAATTGAAACTGCTGTTCTGCCAACAGTGTGTTCCTCAAACGGCACCACTGCACCCTATTAATGTGGAAAAAGATAAGGCAAGCTCACAACCTCATGCCTGCTTTTTCTGAAGAAGAGCAGCATATGACAAACTAACATACAGCCTTTGGCTATTATCCGACAACCCTTCCTGGCCTGTATTTTATCTTCCCTGTTAACACCTGGCCATTGGGGTCAGCTGAACAGATCAGCATCACCTCTGCTGTTGCTTCGTGATCCAGTTACATGCTGGAAAAGGCTGGCTGCTTAAAAGACAGCAGGATGTTATGTTGCTGGGGGCTTGTTTTGGACTATCATAAAACACAAATAAAGTGCCAGCTCTTACCTGTAGCAATTGTTGTCAAATTTGTTATAACTGGCAAAAGCAATGAGCACCCCAAATCCTGCTCCCAGGGAGTAGAATATCTGGGTGGCAGCGTCAATCCACACCTGTGGCAAAAATAAAAGAGAGCTTGTGAATTCCTAAAAAATAGTTGAATGTAAATGCTAATGTTTTTTGAGGCCCATTGTTTTCCATTAGTCTGACTTTAGCTGTGTGGATTTCATTGGAAAAAAACGTGGCTCTGGTTTGCAAAACATGCAAATTAAGTCTACACATAAGTGACCATAAATGTTCGGCAAGTTGAAAATTACATCTTAAATATATACACTCATATTAATATACATACATTAAGTATGGGTAACACCAGCTGGAATCTCAGAGTTTGAGATTCTCCACCCAATTGCAGTGACCCAGAAAGAAGGCTCTCTAAATCCACAGACTCTGTCGCAAGAGTTGCTTGTACATTCTGCCCTAAATAGACAGAGCTGAAAGTCCCACGGGTTAACATAAAACCGGAGGTCAACAGCTAAAACGAAAATGTGAAGGTCTGTTACATATTCTGTATATAAGAAGTAGACTTAGTCGTTGTGATGTCTCCCATTGGTTTGTGGACTGTTTTGAAGCCTTGAGTTCAGCATTTTGGCCATCACCATCGTAGTTTTGGGCCATTGCCATCTTGGCTTTTTGCAACCAGAAGTGACACGAGAGAGTGGAGCTAATTTAAACTGAACATGCGGTATGATATTTTTAGGTGACACAAATGTTCTAATTAACTTTCATCAACTGAAAACACACTGAAATGGTATGATGAAAACACAAAGGACTTTGTCATTTTTTTACTCTAAATGGGACCATCATTTACTCAATGAACATCATGCTGAATTGAAGAAGACTTGAAAGTTTACTGAGGTAATAAATCAAGTGAGAAGTAGGGTCATTTTCTCAGACTTTTATACAATCCAACTTCTTTTTGCAACCAGTCAAGTCGCCCCCTGCTGGCTGTTAGAAAGAATGCAAATTTCGGACAATTCGGCATAGTCTTTACTTTTCTGAGCCGGAGGTTGCTGCCTGATGTGTCCCCCAAATTTCATACTGTAAGCAAGAATTGTTCCTTGTTTTTCATCAGTAGTCCCATGAAAACCCATTAAATTCAATCTTTGAGTGTTCTGTGTTTTATGTAGCAAAATGAGACTGCAATTTGCATTTCGCTGAGCAATCCTGTTGTACTATGACAATAAAATAACCTTGAGATTTTTCAAGGATACAAGGTTACAAACACCCATGGATGGTTTGTGAACAACAAGTGCTGTCTCTAACCTCCAGATTGTTGAGCCGCTTGAAGTCAACGTGGAGGTAGGCCCTGATGCCGTCCATGGATCCTGGTAGAGTTATGCCTCGGATCAGCAAAACAAAAAGGACTACATAGGGCATGGTAGCTGTGATGTACACCACCTGAATACACACACACACACAGATAAAGGGGGACAAATATATTAAGTAGTCCCCCATTTCATTGAACAGAATGTGAATGGCAGTATACCTTATAAAAAGTGAAAAAATCCTACCTCCTCTTACTGTGACAAATAGTTAGAGGGTTAAGTAGTATGTTGTAAGGCTATGTGCTACACTAATACAGTACCAACAGTTTATAAATGTTCAAATGTATTTATTTTTTTGAAATCAAAAGAAGTAGACAACGAGAAAGCGACAAGGTTTTTTCTTGTCGAGTGGTCTAGGCCTGTACCTTCCCTGAGGACTTGACACCTTTCCACAGGCTGAAGTAGAGGATGAAGACCACCACGAGGAGACACAAGGTCAGCTCCCAGCGAGGCAGGCCCAGGTCATTGATACCCGTACTCTGATGGAGATGCAGCACACCCCGTCTGCAGAAAGAGATATGATATCTAAAAGACATTCCTGTAATTCTGAAATACTGTCATTGGTGATAAATCAATAATTGCTTTGTATTAATAGATGACAAAATAGTGTCATGATTCACAGGACTATGATGAGCACTGATGAACATGACTATGTCAGCGATGCATTTTCAAGCAAAACAGCTTTTAACACTACTCTGCACAAATAACATATCATTGTTCTACGGTATGGCATGTTATGTTACATGTTACATCTTAAAAGTTAGTTGTTTTTGTCAAACGGGCCCACCCAGGTTCTTAGCAGCTGGAGTCTTAACAAAACAGGCCACATAGGTGTCTGAAGATGGGGGATGACGTATTGGACAGAGGCTGTAATCAGATGTATTACAGCACTCTACCTTAAACCAACATTTCCAATCTGACAATGCCACGTCACCCCAGGTCATCATTGGCCAAGGTATTCAGTTAAATGACTTACAACTAATTAATTCTATTTCAACACTAATGTAGATTAAATACATTTTTCCAAAAAATGTAAGTAAATATTATTCCTGAAAAATGTTGTCTTTTCCATCCCTATCCAAATATTGTTTCCAGCTTCAAGCTCAGTCTATGAATGTCTGCTCAGAGTAGTTGAAGGAAGCCCACAATTTAAGATTCCAATAGTGGGGGAGGGGCCAGATTCATGCGATACATTCACAAACAGTTGTTGGGGCCACGTTGGTCACAAGCTGCTTTTGCTTACCTTTCATCTGGTGACAGTATGGGCTCACTTGCATTACTTGTCTTCTCAAAATATTGTTCAGCCTACTGAAGGAGGACTATGATAGAAAATGGTCATAATACAGGAGAAATGTTCAAAAGAGTAGGAACTTTGCTTATTCACCGAGATAAGACCGATATAAATCTTTCCGTTCAATACGGCCGAATTATACGGCATACAAACTGCTTCTTTTCTGGCATATCCGTGCCTTAACTATTGGCAGGCTTACTGTCTGCTTGAAGCTGCCGGGTGTGCTACCATATGACCAGCCATTATTGGTTGTGGTCAGTAGCTTATGGTTCCCTTTTCAGAGCTCAGCCCAAACCTGGGGGGATCCGGGGGAGATGATTTTTTTCCAATTTACCGAAACTTTATGAACTATTTTCAAGCCATCCGATATTAAAATGCCTAAAATCTGTATATCATTTGGGGAAAACATGATAGTTGCCAAGGGGAAAAAAATATATATTTTTTTATCTTCATCATTCTGAAACCACAACACTACAAATGTTCAGGATGGCTAATTTTCACTCCTGCCACCTAAAAAGAAGCAAACATTGGCTGCTGCTAATATTTTTAAGTTGAACTACATAGGTAAGGGATTAATGTAAACAGCATTATTAATCTTAAAACCTATTTCTGTTATACTATGCTGGAGAAGAGTTCACAGAATGACTATTTAGTTGACCAATCTCCTAAACTTGTATCAAAATGCGATTTTATAATCTGGGCTGCTGTCCAGCCAGAGAGCCTGAGGGGAGATGACAAAGTTGAGATTGAGAACTTGAGAAAACAGGGAGGGTGCAGCTGCAGTTTGGAAAATGTGTTCTTCGGACTGTCTGAAGGTAATTTCTTCATCATAGTTGGTCATCTGTCAATTCCAACAGAGAACATGAAAAACAAGCTGCAGCATACAGTGTTCCTTACAACGACTTGTATTTTATTTGTATCTGTAAACTATTGAAAAGCACCTTTGTTCCCCTGACATTTGTCCTGAAACTTTCCTCAAAAGAAGATTCAATTAAGTCGGCATGTGTTGTTATGGGTTGATAAACGGCAGAACTGGATTTTGTTTGAACGGCCCGAGACAAAAACACCCTCAGGAACACGCAAACTGAAGTATGTTCAGATGTACAATCCGAAGGGACCAAGGGATCTGTGAAACTCCTCTTCAGCATTTATTCATCTTTGGCTGATAAAGCTACAAGGTCTTCGGGGACGCAGATAGCGACGTGAAGACATCAGTTATTTGGGGAGGAAAATTTAGAGTCCATGCTCTGACCTAGAGGCCTCGTGTTGGTGTTCTGTTGTAATGCCTCAAGGCCACCTTGTTCATCCGATAGCATTGAGTGCACTGCCAGTAAATGCTCGCTATAACATCAATCCAGCTCCCTTTGGCCCAGTTACTCTAAACAGATTGACTCTTATCGTCACTCAGCGAGCTGGTTATGCTGCTATCCTAACACTCAATGTTGCCATTAGTTGGTCTCTGTATACTTTAGGCTGCCACGCTGGCATGTAGCCCGGTCTTAATGTTGGTTACAGAATGAGAAATAGGGCATTCAAAAAGTATATAAATAAAAAGGACTACAGACTACCAATTCAGCAGTTCAATCTCATTTATTTAATTAATAACAAATGTATTCTACTTGTTATTTTTAAAAGTAATTCTACCAACAAATGTGTCAAATTACATGCGAGATTGAAGTGAAAGCAATCTTCCCAAGTGTCTATGTAATTAGATCTTTTTTTGTTTAAATGAGGGCCATCTATCAAGTCTAGTTATCCTTGACATGAAATCAGATGTGGTTGCTTCAGGCTCAATCCAAATAGAAAGGATAAGGGTGCATCCTAATGAGTTGTAATGAGTTGGTGTTGGCATTGTTGTCATTTTAACAATTATTTTTATTTATTTTTTCCTATTCCTGAAAACTTGACTGAGTATGCCTGCCAGCAGGGAGACTTTCACAACAATCCCAGTGTTTATCCATCTATATGCAATACTTTATTTTGCATTGCGGGACAATTGCACCCACTTAAAACCCAGTTAGTATGTACCATGGAATTGAGATTTGCAAGCTCAGTCTTCCTCAAAGACTGGGTCGAGACTCAGACGGGTCACAGGAGATTTAATTACGGGAGCCAATTCAATTTAGAGAATTTCTTTCATAGTCTGTCTGCAGTACACATTTGGGCCACATGAGTCTGAATCTTTGTATTCTTCTGATACTTGCAGCCTACTTACAACATTGAATCTAATATGAAAGGCTAGTGAACATTCTGTTTGTATTTACTGATGAGATAGAAAAAAACAAGAGCCTGTTAACTCTGTCTAAATGTTTGTCTAAATGTTTGTCTGTTCTCATTTATGAAGTACATAAAACATGTACATGTCAGAAGGCAAAAGTGTAAATAGCTGAGCTGACGCTTTTGAAGGCTGGATAGAAAGCCGGGTGTCATAGAGATGAGTGAGATGCGATCGTCGTTTAAATATGGGATATCCGACAGTCTCTACTTTGAAGATGTTAGGTTGCATGCATCAAAAGTTGCAGAAACGATTGTGTAAACAATGTAAACCCTGCTAATTTTCTAATAATCATCTAGACAATTACTGCTTGGAGTGGACGTGAGTGACAAATTGATGGTTTCGGAAAGGGGGAGGGGGGTTTCCAAAGCTGTTCAACCATCCGACAAGCACTTCTGAAGAAGCACCCTGGCCGCTTAAGAGAGCCCATCCCTGCTGCTTCATGATTTGTATGCCTTTAAGCGATGAGACAGCATTGCTTAATTCTGTAGAGGTCATAGACATGATGCTGTGATTTGGAAATTACATTTCTGCAGGTTTCTTTGAACTCTGGAGGCTGCACAATGAAATTAATCACAGACAAATGCCCAGAACTCTTGTTTTCAGGTCAGTCTTTTTGGCAGAAGCCATGTTTTTGGCTGTCTTCACATAGCCCCTTCCACTCCACATCCTCCAAAACAAGCCAAGTCACATGATGTCACACCAGCTTGTTCTGCAGTGATTTTGATTTGACTTAATTTTTTAGTGCGTCATAAAGCAGCATGTTGTGAACATAAACTTGTATTGGATAACTTAGGGGAATAAACTGGAGGGTTAGTTGTTCCTCATATATTTGTTGATGAAGTAGCATCTTTTTAAACATTAAATACTTTTAAATACTAGTGAATACCTTAAGATTTTGTGAAAGGTAGTGGGGATACATTTTGGATTACCAGTTAGCTGTTAGCTCATGTTCTAGTGGACGGACCACACAAGAGTCACTTAGGAGGACAGCCTATGATGGAATATGATGATCGCGAGTTACAGTATAACATATTACTGTTGATGGTAGTTACAAAAAACTTGGGTTTGAACGATCATGTGTTTGGGTGTTTTCAGGTTTAAGATATGTACATCTTAAAGATATAAAACAAATAAAGAATGAAATATGCAAACATTTGTAGGATCCTGTGTTAACTAAATACAAGAAAAAATATAAAAACATTTATGTTTAATAATGCATGGTTGGGTTCATTCTTTCCTAAAACAAGGCCGCTATGATCAATATTATTTTTGGATGAAATAAAAACATGAATGTGAAAGGTGTCAATGTAGTGACAAATCCACAGAGAATTATTGGCCGACTCCCTTCAGCCTCCAGGTGGCCAAACAATTTATTAACACCAGTTAAATGATATCCGAGTCACCAAGTAGTCTCATCTTTCTCTAATGCAATTTTCCTGCACAATGCTATTATCTGTAGTCTCAGTAAAATCACAAGTCGTTTGAAATGAACCTTGTGATCGTGCACAGTACGGGTGTGCGATAATGAATTTCCCCACTGCGGGACTAATAAAGGATTATCTTATGAATAACCGACTGTACTGTAAATGTTAGGCAAACATCAGCTAATATATGACCTTAGTAGCAGTGAGCCTAAACAGCTGTGGTGCAAACTAAGAACTGAAGAGTTTTCTATTTTAAATTAGTTTTGCTTTAGAATTTTAATGCAAACTGTACGCTCATGACAGCTGAGAACAGTAGGCTCAAGATGATTTGTGGATGTACAAGCGTCTACGAGGTGAAGCAAGGGACTGTTTACTCAGTTGGCCTCGCACTCATGCTGTGCCTTGGCATTGCTCCTGCGGTCAAAGCTAGCCGGACGCAGGAGGATTTATTGTCTGCGACAGATCCTAAGCCCATGTAAGATCTGTTTTGAAGTATCCTATTGTTTGTCGATACACATCTACTTCTTTTTTTTATTTTCCCCCATGAGTGAAGTGTAATCGTCCACCTGGAGCGTATAGTCTGCCTTCTGGTTTTATGCACCATGTCTGCTCTTTGAGCAATATCGGATCACTTTTTGGAAAGTATGCCAAAATTCACAAGTCTGGAGCTTTGATGCAAATGCTGACCTCTTCATGTTGAGTAAAAGTATTTACTTATTTTGAAAATATGCGGGAGAGTTCCTGGAAGTTCTTATAAGATAATCCAGGGATCCTGATTAAATAAACCGTACAAGACAGTTCTGCCCAGGAGAATGGGAGTGGATCTTTAACAAGCTCAATTATTTGCCGGGTTGCATGCTTGGTGTATTCTGTGCGTCACGCTTGGCACGTGTACCGTGTACTGTCCAAGTCACTTCACAGACTTCATCTGGGGCTGCACAGTCGGTCTTTATAGAAGCTGGGGAAGAACCGTCTGTCTTTGAAGTATAAACAGATGGAGCTTTTTTCATGCTCTTCAAAGAGTGCATTTGAACTCTTTATGTATACTCCTTTTATAGTGCAAACATTGGTAACACTTGCTATGACGCCCATGTCTATACTGCATTACAATCTGCTTATAACACTGTACAATTATAGTTATAAGCACTCATTAATATTCATAATGCTTAATAGCAGTAATCATAACACCTTATAAAGCACCTTATAATGACTTATAAGGTCAAGTATCATAATACTTGATAATGGCTGGTCACTCATTTGTTTTGTACAAGAACAAAAAAGTATTATAATTTGCTTTAAGTAAAGTGAAACAAATATCATTAAATCTATGCGCGATCAGTACAGTTATCAAGTATCACGATACCTGACCTTATGTCTATTTATTATGCTTTATAATACATTGTGGTTATTTAATTATGATTGGAAAATGATATTTATGAGTATCACAATGCAGTGCCCATAAGTAGATTATATAATATATACTGCTATATAAGTATGTTCATAATGCATTATATAAATGATCATCATAGAAAGTGTTACCCAAACATTTATGGCTGGTTGATTTTAAGTTTAAGTGCCTGTCACTCCATGCGGATACCGGTGCGCTTGTTTCATGGAAATGTACATACTGTCAGAGTGTTATTCAGAAAGCACTCAAAATAAACATGAAAGCATCACTTCCATCTCAGCAAAACTGTACCAAGTGTCCAAATGAAACAACCTTCACGAATAGAGAATGAAAAACATGGAAAAAACAACCTGCACACAAACTGATCGCCTTATGAAGACAGTGGCTGTATTTACATGCAGGTCGAAGCTTTCAGCAACCGTGAATGTCCTGTTGTCCAAATAGTGATGTCTGTCCATTTAACAGAGATTAAGATACCTGCATTTTGACATTTACCAAATAGTTAATTGGGTCTGATGCTTGAATAGGTGTGATGTTAAAACTTGATTACCTATTAACATGTTTTTTCTTAAGTTGCACAAAATGTAAAATCATGCCACGGCCTACATAGGACACGATCGGATAAATGAATTACTCTGAATTTCAGAAATCACTCACTCATAGTACTCTGCTGCCGGGGTGATCTTGTACTTGGCGTAAGACGTTCCATTGCCGATGATGGATCCGTTGAGGGCTTTAGGGTAGGTACAGTTCTGACTGTTCCAAACATTGTCACATTTGAGCCACGGCAGCTCATTGGTCATGGAAGAGAACAGGTAGTAGAGGGACCAGGCAATGATGACGTTGTAGTAGAAGCCGACATACAGGGCTATGATGATCACACTGTAGCCCACACCTGAGGAACAGAGTTATTATTAGTAACTAAATGATGGTTTACGTTCACACTGTGCAGCCCAGTGCAAATTCACGTAATGCATGTTCTCTGTAGAGACGACCATATTTGATACATTTTCTGCTGTTAACATAGGTTTCATAATGTGAACTGGTTCCAAATAATACTTATAGATACATGCTGCATCACAATATTGATGAAAAGAGTGTCCATCGAATGCCTCTATTTTGGTCTTCAGTTGTTTGTCTCATTACCCAGTCAATAGAAATATTGAAGAGCAAAGCTGACATCACACATCCTTGTGTCACACCTGTCTTCACTTGGAATTTTTGGAGACTGTTTCCAACCCTTCATGTGAAGTTGGTATAAATACTTTGTATCACAAGAACCATATCTTCAGGGACAATATACGCCAAAGGCTTTCACGATGAATGGAGTCAAATATTTTTTCAAAGTCAACAAAGTCAATATACAGTTCCCTCTGCCACTCTGTGCACTGCTCTATGATGTTACGTAACGTGAATATGTGATCGTTGCAACCTCTACCCTTTCTGAAACCTGCCTGTTCTTTTCGGAGATGTTGGTCTACAGCATCTGTTATTAGTTAATGATGATCTTTGCCATGATCTTACTTGGTATTGACAGATGTCTAATTCCACACCAGTTGTTACAATTTCTTAGAGAACCTTTCTTTGGTACTTTGATGATTTGGCACCAATTCAGGTTTACGGGGAAGATCTCCTCAAAACTGACGAGTTCACATATTTGGGCAGCACTGTCAGACACACAGATAAAGACATCAAGAATAGTCTTAATAAGGCAAGGAACGCTTTCAAAGTACTGAATAACATATGGAGGTCACAGCAGTACACCATCAAGACCAAACTCAAATTGTATCAGAGCTGTGTTTTATCCACCCAATTGTACGGTTCTGAATGCTGGAGAATGACACAAGAATATCTCAACAGACTATCAACCTTCCACACCAAGAGATTAAGGCGAATACTTTACATTTTCTGGCCAAACACCATTTTAAATGAAGAACTGTATGACAAATGCCAACAAGAATGCATGGAGACCATCCTAATGAAGAAGATGGAGATGGATAGGACATGTGTTGGGAAAAGACCCTGCTGATATTACAAGAACAGCCTTACATTGGACACCAGAAGGGAAAAGAAAAAGAGGCCGCAAAGAAGCACATGGAGAAGAACTGTGGAGAAGGAAATGCAGAGCCTAAACCACTCGTGGAGCACCATCCAGTGACTCGCCCAGGACAGATGAGTGGAAGACTTTTGTTGCTGCCCTAAATGCCAGGAGGCATGTTACCGCTCCAGTAAAATTAGCCTAAAACGCCTATCCAAGGCATAACCAAAGTAAATTGAAAGCTGTTCTTGAACCATTTGGAGTACATGCATGGTTTAGGTCTCTTTTGAAAGGTAACACTCTGAAGTCTTTTCCCCAACAGTAAGAATCACTGTACGTGCTACTGGGATTGAGTAATAGAAGTTTGAACACACTGAAGTAGAAGGTTTTTATTTCCGCCTGAATATTTTTTTGCAAACAGATGCCTGCAGATGACTATAGCTGGGACTTATTAGCTGGAAAACACAATGGGACCACAGCATGAAGCCTTACCTAGTCCAAGTTCAAATTTGATAACAATACCACAGAAAATCAATATTTTAGGGTATGTCTAGGCCAGGGGTCGGCAACCTTTTCTATCCAAAGAGCAATTTTGCCCTATTTTCCACCAAATAAAATTTGTCTGGAGGCGCAAAAGCTATTTGATATCACAGCTTATAAAGTTGTATATATAGTTATATTATATATACAAAAACTATAGTTTGTTTTATTTATGAAAATATAGAACAAGAATAAAGACAATTCTTGACATTTTTTTGCAATTTTACCTGTTATATAACAATATCAAACTCTTATGAAGAGGAGAGTTTGCTGCAGCAGCTGAGAAATCGCTCTTTTTCGCTCATCTCCAGC
Source organism: Anarrhichthys ocellatus (assembly GCF_004355925.1). Lineage (NCBI taxonomy): Eukaryota > Metazoa > Chordata > Actinopteri > Perciformes > Anarhichadidae > Anarrhichthys > Anarrhichthys ocellatus. Next base: position 3,748,145 of record NW_022280038.1, read on the forward strand.
ATGACACTTTTCAGCAAATGCTGTGTGCTTGTTATGGAAGCATACAGTAAGTCAGCATCGTTGGCAGAAAGCAAATGAAGACGTCCACGCAGAGTTAAACTCTATTTTCCTCCGTGACTTTTCTTTTTTTGGATTTATCCATTGATAGTTTACAGAGGGCGGGGGTCTGAAAATCATGAGCCACCTGCAGGGAAAAGCGCTTGACAGGCGTAGAGCATTTAACTGCCTGTGGGAATAATTAACATAAAAGATTCTGTTCATTCTTGCTTATAAATTATATTCTCTCTGAACACGTTTCTCTTTTTGGAGAGAGTCATGTGAGAACTTCTTCAATTAGCGCAATTTCCCTGCTCTTCTTTTTATTTCCTCATCTCAGCCCCGTGTGTCACGTGTGTAAACCTCGCTCGAGTCAGGAAACTTGTCAGAATACCCATATTTGATTGGCTGAGCTGCATCACGTGATGTGATTTGCAATGCATTGGTCGGTGTGTTTCCTGCACCGCCGAACAAGTGCCGTAACGGCTGAAAAAGAGGCGCCGGTTAAAGTTTAAACTCGGTGCCCAATATGTATAATTCCGAATTATCTATCGGTTTTTAGTTCCTGGGTCCAGATCCGGTGCGCCAGTTGGGGACCTCAGGGAGCCGCAACAGAGAGGCTAAAGAGCCGCATGCAGTTCGCGAGCCGCAGGTTGCCGACCCCTGGTCTAGGCCCTTTCCAAAAAAGGCCATTTGGAGACCCATGGTAACATACCTAGGCTGTGTAAAAACGTGTATTCATAATTCAAACTAAAGCTTATTTACGTCGATATACAGTAATCTATAAGTCATTTCGCCATTATTCACTTTCTTAACGTCTCAAACTCTCAAAAACCACACTTTCCATTTAACGCACGGACGCAGGTTACTTCCGCGTTCTGGCTTTAAATCTAACCCTTGAAGCTGTGTATCGTTATTTTCAAAATTTCATTGGCTATACGAAGCGTCAAGCTTTACACGAAAGAAGAGGGGCAGGCACTTTCCTTCAACGCAGACTCTTGTCGGTTATTCTAGGCTGTAGACAGTACATGGAAACTCCTATTGGGTCAAATGAGGTGTCAATCTAAAGGTCAGAGTGAAGCCACCATTTTGAGACAGAGACCGGCAAAATTTACATGCAAACTGAAGTTACCTTCGAAAATATATAAATAATTCGGCATATCTGCCGGCTAATTTGAAATGATGCAACAGCAGTCCGTGGGTATTTATGGACGTAATAATGTGTTTTGGACTAAATATTTTACTGGATTGGATCGCCCAGACCTTTGGCAATGCAACACTTTTTTGGGAATATTATCGATGGGTGGATTGCTATGAAGCTTCATCAGTGAGTTGCCTCGATTTTGTAACTGCTTGTTTGTTTGTTGGTGGTCTGACAGAGGCGTTGATTGTAGCTGCTGTTGTGATTGTATCTTGAAAGGGTTTGCATAAATCGAATCACAAGAATCTTGGCTTTCCAAAGATATGTCGCATCAGTACCTACCTATACATAGCAGTTGTGTACAAGTTTCAGTTTAAAGTTTACACAATATAAATATATGTTCCTCCGTTTTATTTAATGTGCTTCTCTATAACAGTACATGATAGAGCCCTTTTGATTTAAGATTGTTGGTTGTGTCTCTGATTAGTTTAATTGATTGACTTGTAATTACATTGACCCCAACTGTGTTCCTCAACAGGCCAAGGACAGTAGCCTGGTTTGCTTTGGCTTCACTCATTTAAAATTGGCATTTGAAGAAACAGACAGGGGTATAAGGTTGGAAGCCCAAGCGGAGAATGAAATACAGAAAGGTGAAACGGAGAAATAGTTCCAAGTGACACTTCTGAACCTATAAGGGTTAAAGGACAAGAACTAAGGGATGAAATTAAAGGGCAAGAGATTGAAAAGGATCAAAGAAGAGCATGACTGAGCTGTATGTAGCCCAGTTTAAGAGGTTAGAGAAAGGCTGAAGTAAAAAGACATGCCAGTTCTCGTGTGTGTTTGTACTTGTGCGCGTGTTAAAGCTCACCTTTAAAGATGGGGCAAATTTTCCAAACTGTAGCTGCCCCTTGCCTGTTGTACTGGCCCAAGGCAAGCTCCATGTAGAACAATGGCATCCCCGCAATGACCAAGAAAAGAATGTACGGGATCAAAAAGGCACCTGGAAAGAGAAATAATTACATATCATGCTTCACATATTCCTTGCTAGTGTTACGACCGGCTCGGGAGTCGCAATATATAGGAGGGACACAACACCAAGTTAGGTTAACAACAACCACAGCTGCCAGTTTATTTACAGGACACAACTGTAGTGTACAAATCCCACTGCAGACCAGGGTCTGGTGCCAGGCAGATGAGAGAGAGCGAGGGCGGAGCAAGGAGGTGCTTATATAGGTAAACCACATCCTCATCCAGGTGCACTCAATCACTCGTTAGGGAGCTGCACCTAGAAGTCAAAAGACACAGAATACACACACATGCACACCCAAGCAGAAACATTCACAGCAGGACATAGAACCATACGTAACACTAGCGTGACTTATATTTTAGCTGTTAGTAAAAACAGGTTCAACATGCTCAATGTGGACAAAAGTGCTAGACAAAACAAAATACCAAAAGAAGAAAAAAAATGTGGGGGGGGGGGGTTGATTAGGGGTCTTGACATTGTTGGAAAAAACAACACACCATAACATGCAAGCAGGAAGGCTCACAGCTATTTTCATGCTGGGCCTCAGTAGCACATCCACCAACAAGGAAATGACCTCCCATAATTGAATTGTTCTTGACATTGTCCATCACAAATGACACATTATCTACAGTAATGAATACATTTTGCTGAGGGCCAATATGATTGACAGGCCAGCGGTGGAGTTGACCCTTTGGGGCACTGAGCACAACATGTTGATTTTCACCACGTGAATGGACACGCAGGCAAACAAGCCCTCTGATGAGTGTTGGGGGAGGAACAACACTGTTTAAAACAATCCTTTGTTTATCAAAACACACACACTGTACTTTCTTTTCTCTCATACAGGGCAGCTTCAGCGGTGGAATCGGTTCCTCTTGTGTTCAGACATACTGAGTACCCTGAGCTCAGAAACTTGTTTTTGAAAGTTCAATTAGACCAGGCAAATAAACCTGACAGTATATTTTAAACAAGATGAATCCTATATTTATATAATTTGCAAGTAGATGCTAAAACATCACTTCATGACTCATTTGACAATACAGGTTGATTTTAGAGCTACAGTGGCTTTACACGTGTACACTGGGCTGTCCCGATATCACATTTTCACTACATGATTATCATGGCCAAAAGAATTCACGATAGCAATATTATCGCCAAATTGATCTTTGACATTGTTTATTGTGCGTTTTGTCCCATTTTTGGCAAATGAATTACACTCAAAATACCAGTGGATAGAAGTGGAGGGAGAATCTAAAACCATAACTATATACAAAATAATTTAAGAGGCGCTGGATAATTTAGACAATATCATCTGTGTATTATGAACATTATATCAATATTTCATTTTTGAATGACGGTTATCATCACCCTACATGTACATGTCTTTATGAAAGGGTACATTTTCTTTATTATGTAAGCTAAAACGGTCTCTCATGATCAATTAATGGATTTAAAGAACTGAAAGTGGCAAAATATTAAAGCCATTTTAAAATCCATGCATCTTTTATCTGTAACCGCTAAGTCACTGCGGGGCTGGAGCTGAGCTTACATTGGGCGATTTTAAAATAACAATGTAATTAGTTTATTAAGACAGAGTTTGTACCTTTTTAAGAAAAGAAAAAGTAAAACCAAACATTGAAGCTAAAGATCTCTAAAACCACCTGTTGGTGATTCAACTACTCTTCTTCCCACCCTCTCTGCTCACTACAGTGCACCTTCAGTTTTCAATAGTTTTAAGTGTGGTTATCTATCCAGACTTGCTGAGTAACCAAGAACCCGGACAGTCCGTGCAGTGTCTTTATCCATGTGCATTTGTTTTAGAAAATTCGGTATTTCCTTCATCATGTCAGCTACATTAAATGCACTCTCCCGTTAATACACGTGGGACCATTAAAACGTTCATTAAGGAGATTAAAGGAACTATTAGAACAACATCGCAAAAATTACTGTAATCGAATCTGTCTGTAGTATTTTATTTGACAACACATTCGTATTGTTGACTTGGAAATAGAAATAGGCAGGCTTTGGTACCTGACCCATAAATGAAAGAACATCAATGAAGAACAAACTACTATCATTGTAATTTACAGTGTAGCCTACTAGCCGACCCAGTCACGCCTGGTATTCTATATTATTATGTTACTATACAGGGATTTAGTACCCGAACCTGAGACCATGGTACATTTGTGACCTCTTCAAAATGTGTAGGCATCTGTATCTGAAGTCAACTCACCTCCTCCATTTTTGTAGCACAAGTAAGGGAATCTCCAAACATTGGCCAGGTCTACTGCGAAGCCAATAACCGACAGGAGAAAGTCCATTTTCTTTCCCCAAGTTTCTCGATCGTCCTTGATGCATCCGGGAGGACCTGCGGGGTGGCCAGGGGTGGGAATGATGGAGGAGCTGGTGTACTGGACGCCATTCTGGTCCTTCAACAGTATCAGTTCTACCTCCTTTTTCTCCACATTGCACTGTTTCAGCGGGGCCACCGACGAGAGCTTGTGTTCTGGCAGAACCTGGATATTCATTTTATCTGCGGTGCTCGCGAAGCCCACGCTGACCCGGTGCTCTCACGGCCCCCTGCGGGTTCTGGCGGAGCTGATGGTCCGGGTCGGTGCTCCCGAGGACGGCAGTTCCAAGCGAGTGTTCTCCGCCGAAACTGCAGCTTCTACCCCCGCATACATGAGCTGGAGAGGAGGGAAGAAAAACAGAGTTTGGAGAGGTTTGGTGTTTGTGCGTAAAGTTAAGACAGGTTGGGATAGGTGACAGTATTCTTCATATAATAGCAAGACCTGACAATACTATCTGTACAGTATTAGGATAAAAACATTCTATCTGTAGGCTGATGCCCAGCAACAGCAGGTGAAAGACCCTAAAGAGCGAATTCCTCTCCACGTAACGGCGCGCGCATGAGCCCATTGTGCGCTAAACAGTCAACCCAATCAAACAATCACCTAAAAACATCCCTCATGAGGATAACGAGAAAAATAAATGGTTATTTGAATATCTCCCCGTTACTAAAGCAGTTCAAAGGTGTGCGGCTCAAAGTTTTCCCTCCGTACTTTGTGCAGCTAGGTACGCATCTCCATGACCCGATGCTGCTGCTGTCCAGACGCATCTGAGGGAAGACTGCCCATTCTGAAGGAACTATAAGACTCGCCTTCTCCTGCAGGGACGATATAAAATGCGAGCTTTTAAATCGATTTGCTCTCTCTCTTCCACGTGATATTTTATAATTGAACACTTTCTCTCCATTTTTGATGTGGACTTGGCATGATCGCTTTTTTCGTTTAAGCTCAAGTTCCCATAAACTTCTGACTTGTCAGTGCAACAATCAGTTGGGATGAGAACATAATAGTTCGATGACCTCTTACTTTTTAGATAAATCAAATATTCCGTTTATAAACCTTGGTTTGAACTTTATAAGCAATGGGTTTGTGTATTTATTCGATGGAGACTTGTTCCATGTCAAGAGCAGAATATAAAGTCAGATCATGTCTTTGCTTTTCGGATTGGCACTTTAATTTAACATTGTTCAAGAGACATAAGACCACGATACCTTCAGCTTCACATTAGTCCTTTACATTTCACATGCAGAAAAACTTTTCTGAATGTTTTAATTTGGACTTTATCTGTTTTTTCTCTGTACTAAACAGATTGAATTACAGTTTTCTAAGAAGCCATGAAAGCATTGTGTTCCATGTGTAATTCAATTCTACAGCAGCTTTAGCCAGGGGCAATGCTTTTTATTAGATATGGTTGATCAGTTCATCCCATTAGAGTCAATTAATGTCCTCTTTGCTCCCCAGTGCTTGTTTTATAAAACCCTAATAGGGCTGGTTTTGGACGTTTTGTTTGTGAAGATTGAATAACTGCAAGGATGGTAAAGCAAAGGACCAGGTAACATGGAAGGATAATGTGTTATTACTGTTGTTTTCTCCTGAATTAGTTCTATTCTTTTGCACTTGGTTTTGTATTGTCAGGTAACTCAAGCAAAGAATTACCAAATGTTTTGTGTTATCATGACCGGGTTTGATGGGGAGTGTATTTCTGAATATGAACTAGTGTGATGCTGCACATTCAAACACTGGCTTTCTTGAAATGTCAAGGCACACATAATGTGCAGTATTTGATGGACAATGTCCCTCAGAGGTGACTTAAAGATGTAAAGCAGGTGCATATTGAGAACAGACAAAAACAAGCTGCACCCGTAGAGGTGTAGACTGCTGAAGGGAAAATGATGTCATCCTTCACCTCGATCATCCTGGATTCCACCTTCTGTCTATGTACAATTCTTGAGACCTTCCTTCGCTTTCTTAAGGTTCGGGCTCTCCCATGTTGACCTGAGGATGGGAAGCTAATGAAACAAGACGCAGCCTCTCTGCAGTCACAGTATGACTGTCTGGATTTAACCTGTACATTTGGATATGGGTCACCGCAAAGACCTCTACTTCTGTTCTCACACACGCGCGCGTCATTACAACCTTTCATCCACCTCCTCAGTTGCCTGCCTATCTGCGCATTAAAGAGTCAGCTCTACGTCATAAAAACTTGCATTAACTCCATGGTACAAATAAGAGTGACCAAAGATGTTTCACTCTCCAGATAGGCCTTCAAGACATTTTGACTTGCCACAGTAGGGAAAGCACAGGTGTAAATAATTAAACTGTTGATGGCTGGATTCCATTTAGCTGCTTTAATGTCAGGCTCCTGGTATCTCGCATGCTTGCTCAGTGTCACTCTCACTGGGACTCTTGAATAGAACAGAGCCATCGTTAGGGTTATTAGAAACAACTGTGCTGTTCCTGTGATGACAAGTCGAAAATGTCTGCTGGGAACAAGGCCCATTGTGCTGTGTGAGCCAGGATTCTAAAATTATTGAATTTTTTGTTTTTTTCATTCCATAGATTAAAGTAGCAGGTCATTACCACATGGTAATGAGGTCATAGTATTCACAATGAGTGGGGTTTGTTTTGCACCCCAAAACTCTCTGGTTTAAATCTCTCCTGGCTCCACAAAAGGAGGAGTGTCTTTAAGCTTCTCTCTCTCTGGGCTTTGCTAGTGTCTGCAAAGTTTTAAGCACCTCAGCAATGTTAAGTCTCATTCCCTACATGCTGTATACATTCAGTTGGAAGAAATAGCAGTGTGAGTCAGATGTCCAGTCACGGAGAGAAACATCTCTGAGCAGCACAAAGCACACATCTGGGAAATATGGTGTATACATGGTGCAGGCCAGTAAAGAGTGTTCCTCAGCAGCAGCCCCATCTTGTGCTTCAGCCAACATACACTCCAAAATAAGTCTATGAGAATGTGGTGCCATTGTCCTCAAAAAGCTTATCATAATAACCAGTCTCCTTCATCTATATATCAAAGAGTTTTATCTTTCACGAAGTCCCACCCCTTCAATCTCCAAGCAACTGGTGAATGAAGAACACAATAGGCGGCACACACAAGTTGAGTTTGAATAGCGGGTAATAATTAGGGGGCACAAAAAGGGAGGCTTGACAGCAGGAGGGTTGGCATTATTGCTGTTTGAACTGTGAGAGAAAAGAAGTGTGTGTGATTGATTGGCGAGTCTCACGATTCAGATTCAACTTACATCTCCCATAGGAGAGGCATATTAATATTCTATACAGACATTTCTAATGTTCTCTTATGGAATTGTTGCGTAAGACATATTGTTGCCAGAAACACATTATACTTACTGTCATTTGGCTCCTAGAAATAAAAAGAAACATTGTGAGACGAGGAAAAAACACATTCGATCACTGTTACGAGTGTTGAGGGATGAGTTTGAGTTTGTTTGGAACTTATAAACACTTACACACATTATTTGGCAAGTCTCACTGATAAGTAAAAGACAAATGCCTTTTCCACCACCTTGCTCTGACCCATCTTCAAATAATACACAGGAAAAGTTGTTGCCCATCATCCAAAAATCTGGAAAAGAATCAAACGCAGAGATGTGAAAACCCCCAAACACTGCAGATACCTGCATTGGACAGCTGATGTTTTATACTGTTTCCCAGACCTTGCCCTCACCAGGACCTTCACTATTTCTATAAACCATCACACAGGAAATGAGGAACAATCCCTTTCCTGAGAGAATAATAGGAGAGAGAAAGTCAACAAGCTGTCATATGGTGTGAAAAGGAAACGTAACAATGAGGTTTGGAGGAACTCGCCGAAGGGCTGAAGGAGACAGCTTGCCAGGCTCAAAAGTGCAGGAGTCAATATTGCATGATGTGTGTGTGTGTGTTGTGTGGGCGTGTGTTTGTAAGCCCATGACTGACATCAATAAATGTGTAGGTATCCACACCAAAGCAGCGTCTATAGAAGCAAACACTCATCAGAGTTTAATGAACTCTTTGCACTGAGTAGCTGGACAGAAGCCGTGCATGAGAGGACAGAGCAGTGGGACCATATTTACAAAGGTATCTCATGTTGCCAAGCATTGTTCAAATTCAGAGAAATCTATGATACTGGACATCCCAAAGTTTGAAAGTTTGCCAAAATACCCAGTGTGTCATGCTGGATTAAAGAAAATGGTCTATAAAATGATGTACTAGACTTCTAGAATATTTCCGTTGGAGGATTGATACTGCCATGACAAACCAGGCCTCTTAGGTTTAAATATTTCTTTCAACTAAGCATTGAATATATTACCTATCAAAGGCATTGTTTCAGTCGTGTGAGGAATGGGAGAGAATACCTTTTGACTATACTTGACATTTTCTCTCCTTATCTTTACAGTATTTTTTTCACTCAGTAGTCCAGCAACTAATCTGTATCCTGTAATGTTGATGCACACTGTGCTAAATGTTTGAAGCCATACATCCTTGTTCATCATGCAGGACAAAGGAGGGCTCACAGGATTGTATATACACAGCCAGGTATCCTGTTGTTATAAGCAGGAAGGTCTATTCTATAGGAACATAAAGCTAAAATAACGTATTCCTTTTATGTAACGCTCCTAAAATGTATTTGCGTTAGCAAGGCCCAATTGCTTTTCACTTAATAAAAAAATAAATAAAATTGTCTCTTGAACTATTACACTGTCAATGACTCTGTCTATTGTGTCATAGTCATGCAGGTAAAACTTGCATCTGAAGCAAAGTCTGTATATTCTGTATAGTTAGAGATGTAAAAAATGTGTTCATACTCTCAGTGAATGGGAGCATTAGTTTAAGTTAATGCATTACCTTGTTACATTACATTACAGAATTTACCCTCTTTGATATGAAGCTATTAACGCCTTACATTAGGTGAAATACCCTAAAAAGAAATTAGAAATAAATAGCTGACTTGGTCTGAACTTGTGCAGTAGCCACTGAGACTCACACTCATGTGGCCTGAGGAAGCACGGCTACCTGGTTCAATTGAGAGACACAGTACTGTCACATCTGTTAAACTGCGAGGCCTGTCTGTTCTGACCTTTCCTTCCAGCCTGGACCAGTGAGCCCCTCCCCCCCCCCCTCCTCCCCATCCGTAAGAGGCCCGTGTCCAGCAACAAACAGAGGCTGCTCACTCACTCAGGTCCTGAGGAGACCAAATTGCATTACCAACACATATCTCTCACAATCTACTGCGACAGGATCACCCCCCAGGCAGGGCTGAAGTAGATACAGCAATATACAATAGCCATGCAGAGGAAAGGCTGGGGGAGGGAGGGAGGGATGGGGAGCTGTGGGTAGGGAAGGAGTCGCACTGTTGTAAGCGCGGCAACAATGTCACTTAATTGATTCCATGCCATCTCATCAATTCTGATTAAAATGAAATGAGCCTCTGTACGTTTGAAAAGGTTAAAACAAATTGAAGTTGGAAATCACAGCTGGTAATCACAGTTTGTCTAACAGCGAGCTTTTAATGAAGCGACACGCTCTCCATCATTCATTAATTTCAGCCTCCTCTGTGCATATGGAGCAAGACGGCTTTTTCTTTTTTCTGTGTGCGTGTGAGCACATTCACATTCGCAGAACGCCATGTGTTGGGTTTGTATTAGCATCCTGGCCTCCTCACAGATGAACTTTTGACAGCAGTTGAGCTGGAATATGCAGTTGTGCCAAAATGGAGCCAATGCTGGACCAATAAGCAAATGGATAACTCATTTGTTATAAAAGAAAGGGCCTATCTGATGAAAATGTTTATTTTGTACATGTTATTTAAAGAAATTCTTTGTTAGAATAGACAAGCACATTTATCTAAAACTGCGATCAAACATCACTAACTTTCCCAGACCGTGGCAATCATTTAAATGGGTACAATATATGTTTGACATTCGCCGATTACTTCCTCACTAGCAACTCGATTATATCAAGAAAGTAAAAATCCATCCCATTATTATTTTCGACCACGTTCCAGTAAGCTTTACTTTTATTAATGAAGCCACCCATAAACCATGCACAAGATGGAGTTACAACACATCATCACTTGTAGATTCTGACTTCAAGACATCCTCAAACTAAATGATTCCCCAACAACCTCACCTCTGGGAAACAGCCAAGGTAGTGATGAGAGGAAATATAATCCTGTGCTCCACCAATAAAAAATTAAAAAAAGAAAAGAAGGGAAGACCAAAAACGATAAAAAAGAACTTAAGCAGAGAGTAGGAGAACAGAATGGCATCTTGTAAATCTAATGTATAAAAAAAAGAACTTCCAGGGACAAACTTTATTACATCCTAAATAGGACGACACAGTTTTTCAGACAAAGGCTAAAACATAACTACTTTGAACACAATGACAACACAATCAGGAGAATATCTGGCAAATCAACAATTAAAACTCTCTATCGCAACCAAATTGCCAAACACTTACAATAAACACATTCTTTGACAATATAGATCTCCCCAAGATAACAGAACTTCATGAAGATATCTTGGACTGACCCATTAGGCTAGAAGACTGAGAGAAAGCACTTCAAGCCATATCGAATAACAAAGCACCTGCATCAGATGGTTTCCCCCCTGAATTTTAAAAGCACTTTTGGGCCACGCCATTATTATTCATTAGGACAAGAACAGAAAGTTACAACGCCCAACATCCCACCACATCCAAACCTGAAAATGATCCTACTCTGTGCTCAAGCTACCGCCCTCCATCACTCAACACATACATCAGAATTATTAAGTAAATACTGTATGTGAGATTAGAAAAAGTTATCCATATTTTAAATATAAATGATATAAATCTGCTCATATCACTTTATGATTTTAGTTATAAACATTCATAAATATTCATAATGCTCAATAACAATAATCATAACACATTATAAAGCATCTGATATTGACTTATATCTATTTAAACTCCCATTGTTGTAATACATTATAATCTTTTTACAATGCATTATCACTTTACTAAGTTACTCTTAGTTCTTTGCTTTAAGTAAAGTGAAACAAATATAATTACATCTTTGCATAATCAACACACAAAACGTTGCAAAATACATTTTTACTTTTTAGTATAACATCTATAAAATTAGACCATCTTATCTAATTAACCAAAGCCTCCACCATCACCGTCCCCACCTCCGACTGGGACAAAGATTTATGGATTAATATTGATGCAACCCCATGGAAACAGATTTATTTTAATTATTATTTAGTTATATACACTTGGTCTTGCAAATGCACAAATTTAATATTTAATAATAAATAAGTAAAACTCCAGGCATTGGTATTGATGAGATCAGTTTCCAGGGTGAAATGTAGACCAAAGAAGGAAGTTGTTCACAACGTTTGGAACCCCGGCTCAGATATCAGAATCCATCGAACACATGTTATAGAAATAACTAGAACACTAATGGGGGGAAAAATGACTTTCAAATTGAAACAAATCACATATGGTATATGGAAACTTTTATGGTGAAGAATCAACACGTACATTACATTGCTCTCCAAGTCTCACATTCACATTTTATAGTGTTTCTAGTCTTCTTCCACCCTCACAATGAAAACTGTTTGGGTCACAAAAAAGTCAAATGAAGAAATGCAATGCAGATAAATTGAGCAATTATAGCACATAAGTCGTACAAACACAATTAAGAAATTGCTCTGTTTTCTGTGCATTTGTGTGTATATTCAAGATCAAATATCAACTTAAATTGTGTGCTGGTATTAGAGTATAAAGGTGATGATAGAAGTCATTCATATCGTGCCTTATCTTCAGTTTCAGTGCCTTTCAGTGCCATACTCTAGCTCTATCATCAATTTAAAATACAGACTCAAATGATACAAGGGGTAAAATTCAAACTGATACTTGAAAGTATAAGAACAGCAAACACACACGTAATGGAATTATTTTAGGTAACTACTGGCACCTGGTGGTGGTTTAGAGAATCAGAAGTACTTCCACAGCCCCTTTATTGCACCTTGCTTCATCAAAGACGAAATCTACGGAAGTCATTAGTTCCCTCAGTGGTGAATATAAAAATGAAGGCAATATTAAAATTGTACTCTTTGTTTTATTGTAAAAAGCAAACTTTGCAGTGTTAACAAAAAAGAAAAATTACATAATTGCCATGCGCCTTGCTAGATAAATAACAGTGCCGCTAGTTAATCTGAAAGCATAACCCGCTGGGATATGATGTTGTGAAGAAGCACTGTTGCCTTTTTGCTCACAAATTGCCCTATTTTTCAGTGGTTGATTTGCTTTAGTAAACTTAAAGCTACATAGACGTGCTGCTGTCTCAGCAACAACAGTCTTCAGTAGAAATGCAAATAGATACACATGCAAAGCAAACCTCTGGCTAATTATACAGCCGTCTTACAATGCGTCCCTGAGCACTGAAAAAAAGTGTAATGCACAGCATGTATGCTCTTCGTAGACGTAGCTTTAATACAGAACATCTGTGGGTTTGCCAGATTGGAGTGATCTTAATAAAGCTTACTGTACACTAATTATACTGCAACACAGAAGCACGTGGACTCTTTGCTTATACTTAAAAAGGTGTTGGTTTGGCAATTTTTCTTTACTCATTTACAGAAGACTACAGAGACAAAGGAGAAGGTACACAAAGCTACTTTCATCTAAGTCCAAGCTAGGGTAAGCTCAGGATACACAGAATGATGTATCGAAGTCAAAAACATGGCGAGTCAGTTTAAGTATATCATGAAACGTTGTCACTAACGTTACACCTCTAAAGATTGCAGGGTTTCTAAAGTTAAAATGCACTTAATTCAAAATCCAGAGCATATCTGTGATGGATTGCCTCCACAGGGCTCTCACAATGGCAACGTCTGTTGCTAACAATGCTAACGGTGCAAACGGCGGCAACAGTCCTTACAGAGCTAGGGGTGTTAACCGGGAGGGGAACCGGAGGGTAGGCGTTTTGCTTCCGCGACAACGCTGCGGGTCAGGACGCTGTTATCAGCTGTAACCGCTGTATGAGCGCACTGGGACTAACATGCAGGCGCATGTCCGCCACCGGACCGGCTACGTAAACAAAGCACAGAGAAGCGTTGGATTACAACATCTACAGAAGAAGTGTGTCTTCATTCTTCAGGACGCCATTACTCCACTATATCTTTACATAGCCAACGGTTGTTTGCTGCTATGTTAATGCTCTGAATTTTGAATTTAGCACCTTTAAAACAGTGAGGGGCCCATGTGACTTTTCTGACATATTTCCATCCTATATCCTACATTTTAATTTATTGTATTTTTTAAAGATGAACACATAACCATGACACACCCACACACAAAACTTTAGGCTTTTAGACTTTTAAAAGTCTGCAATACGGGGAGTGGTCCTTGGAAATCTCTATAAGGCACTAAAATTGAAAATAGAAGCACTCTAAAAACTATATATAAAAAGGCAAGCACACAAACTATGATGTGGATCTGCTGTGGCAAATGACTTGAATCTGCTTAAAGTCAGAAGGCAGATGACACTTTTTCCTTTTCAGTGCAGTGGCTACAGTGTTCCGTCTCTCAGAGCAGTCAAGGAGTGTTCAGTCATCTTTTTTGTCAGAGGTGCTGTTTTCCTGTTTTTCAGCTGAACTGGTTTGACCGGCTAATTCCAGATCACCTGGACTCGCCTCCTGGATAGCTTGGTATCTCTGAAGCTCCAGGTAGGTGGAGAAGAGCTTAGCGTACTCCGGGTGGTTCATGGCAAAGTCTTGAAATTCAGCTGAAGAAACACACACACAGGCACAGAGAAAAAAACCCTCAGGATACAGTGTAGCTCAGGATAAGGGAAGTACGAACAATACTGCCGTTTATATTTATTGTACATATTCCCAATCCATAGTATGCCCTTGGAAGAACAAAATGTAGCGTCCGAGTGTACTCACTGAAGGTGATGAAACCAGAGCCGTCAGCATCAATCTCCTTAAAGAGTTTGGCCATGTTAAGATTGGACACACCCAGAGCTGAGCGCAGCAGAGCAGTAAACTCCTCTCGGGTGATTTTCTCATCCTCATCTATATCAAACAGCTGCATGAGAGAGGACAGGAACGGAGAACAATATAGTTCACTTTCAAATTGTGGCATGTTCAAGAAAAATACTGGTTGTTGAGGGTGTGCAAATAGGTAGGCGGGTAAGAAAAAACGAAATTACTAAATTTCAACATTTCACTTCACATTACATAAACACCAGTGGTTTGTCCAAAACCACATTTGACCTTATTGCCAGCACAATGACTCCATCCTCTCCACAAAAGACAGACATTGTTAACTTGACATTATCCAAGCCTCTCTGAATGCTGCTTCTGTGCTTCCTACAGTACTGTCTGCTGTGCTCGAATGTCAGCTGTCAGGCAGGGCTGGCTGTTTCAGCTTAGACTTAGTACTTTTGCATTCTGTTATTTTATTGTCATCTTAATATTTTCTTTTTATAGTTAGTATAAAATGTAAACATCATATATACTTTAGATATAGTAAACACACATCATTTGTCACAGTTTCTAGTTACAGCATCGCAGAAATGTCTGCTTGACAAAAAAGCATTACAACTTAAATTTACCAAGGATAGTGTCCAAGAAATCCAATCAACATGATTAATATGGAACATTTCTGATACAGTGGCGATTATTCGCACGCACAAAGCAGTCTTAAGGAGCACTCGCTTGGGTGACCTGATTAAAGATGGATACTACCATACACATTTCTGTATATTTGTATGCACTGTGCATTCAAATACAACAGTGCATATTCTTGAGTCCCAAGTAGGAGCAATGTCAGAATATTTCCGTGTACCTGGAAAGCCATTCGAAGCACATCTTCTGTGTTAGCTGGTCGACACAAGATGGTCACGCCGATAACATACTCTCTGAAGTCTATGGTGCCATCTCCGTTCTAGACGGGGACAAAAGAGACAGCCATAAAAATACTTGAGTCTGTTAATGTGCGGATTATTATTATGATGGATGGATGGTACTTAATCCTTTATGGTCTAGAAAAAGAGTTTAGTCTGGCATCAACAGTTTTGAATGTTAAAGGGAGGATGGGGAATTTCAAGAGTAATATATGTTTAATAGCATAAGTGATTTCTATAAATCGCTATTCTCTGTTACTGGAAAACGATGAGTCATAGTATATTGGAGGGAAAAGGAAACTCATTGAAATGGATGTAAAAGGGCTGTTTTTATGCTTTACACCACCTCTGGTTGACATACCACTGACGGAGGCCAAACTACTTTGATCATAGTTTCCTCTCAGGCCGTATAAATCCTGAACCCACACCATGTTTACTTTAATCAGTACACATGATATGCAGTGATTGATTCTGTAAATTTAATATTAAGATTGTTGCACATTATGTTGTCAACCATTATATTTACAGGGCACGATAGCTTCGTGCAGTATGCGTTAGGGCCAGTTTGACTGTACTAAGATGTATTCTAACACACACTGGCTGTGTGTCAATCAAAGGAAATTCAGTATTTAAGTGTCATTATCTCAGCCAGGCGTAAACCTGGGGAGAGGTTATGTGTTCGGTTGTGTGTGTGTGTGTGTGTGTGTGTGTGTGAGTCCCTGCGTCCTCGACTGAGTGACTGTGAACCTCTGTGTTTGTCCTGCTACGCTGCATCCAGAGACACAGCGGGGCGAAAACAGTTTGCAGACTGTTATTGTTTTGGACGGTGCGTTTTGGCTAACAGCTAATGGAACTATTTGATATGCTTGTCTCTCACCCTGTCAAACAATGCAAACAGCTCCTCGAGGGCTGGGTTGACGGGCAGCTTCAGGAATCTGGCAAACTCCTCGATGGTGATCCGTCCCCCTTTACAAGAGCTGGCAATGGCTGCGAAGCTGTCCAGCTCCTTCTTCACATTGTCCCACTTCAGACTGAGAGAGCAGTGCACAATGAGGAGGTTGTGGTGTACTGTCATTCTTTGCATTTTACATCATTTCTTTTGAGCTACATAGGTTGTCAGGTGTGTGATAGACAACACTTACAATGACAAAAACAGCAACTCTCAAGCCATATCTTGTAATTGTTGATGTCCCTGCCTGGCGATGCCTACAGTGTACTTAAGTGAGATGTTCTTACTTGAGTTTACGGCTAATTTTGGTGAACTCAACCAGGCCGGCCTCCATGGGCAGCGTTAGCTCACCAGCTGAGATCATCAGGCGGCAGTCTTCGTATGTGTGGTCTGTCACTGGAACTCCCAAAGTCCTGAAAGCAGACAGATTGCACATGCAGGGGTCAGCTCACAGGCCTGTGATGCTCTTAAAGAGCCAGGAAGACATGCAACAGTCAGACAGATCAGAAGAATGCAATAAGCAAACTCATTGTACACTATAGTAGTTCTAACGTCAGTAAGAAAGCACAATTATTGGTTGAATATAAACCATGGCCATTGTATTAAACAGCATACTCTCCACCACTAACCACTTATTTAATTTTCTCATCAACTTACATGTACTCCATCTGTGTTTAACATTGTATTCATTAACTGTATAAGCATTTAAACTTTTGTGTGCTTGAGCAATACACAGTGGAATCTCCATTTCAGACCAATTAACACTTACTGGGCCATAGTTTCTCGCACTCTGCTAGCAAACAGAGGAGGGCTTTTCTTCTCCTCCTCTGTGGGGATATGCGTTGGCAGAAACTACAAAAACAGAGGAAACGGGCAAAGAATGTCACATGGAAGGTCAAGCAGAAAGCAAACTCCAAAACCTTTGCATGGAAACCAAATCCCTGAATGCAGAAGATGCATCTCGTGCTAGGTTTGATATAGTATCTTGGAGAATGCGCTGCAAATTAAGGCTACACAGTCCACACACTGGCAGAGGATGTCACTGATACTACCAGTAAAGCTGAACGCGGTTCAATGCCTCCACCAACCTGTCAAAATGCAGTTTACATCCATGTCTTTCCAAAATGTCAACACTTCATCGTATTAGACATAAAGTGTTAAAATTATTATAACTAACATAATAATCAGGTCACCCTTCGAGTTCAAGTGATGTTTGTACGAAATGTAATAAAATTCCTTTCAGTCGTTCCGGAGATATTACATTCACAAGAATGGGACAGACGTGAGGTCACGGAGACAATGACAAAATCTAATCAGTTCCTCCTTGAGACAAAGTGAAGAAAGTGAAGAAGGTCCCTCTTTTTGCTTTTTAATCTACAAAAATGATTTATCATTTATATCCAAAGAACAAAAACAGTTTGTAGTATCTTTGCCATAATAGTAAGATGAACATATTGGGAATACCTGTTACCTCTATCTCTACTGTGGTGTACAGCTGGCACATAGTTAGAAGCAGCAGCGTCCTCCTGCACATAAAACAAGAACGACAGTCGGCCACATATATCGATTCCACAGTACAATAGTTGTTGCGGTACAAGGCAGTAATGTTGCTGTTATCGTGTTATAATCACGTTTATTGTCTAAGAAAAAAATAACAGCAAACACCACCTTCAGAAAACGTGCATACTATAAGTGAAACATAAGAACATGTAGAAAACATCCTTACGAGCTGAAACCCTGCCAAGTCCAAGACACGGTATCCTAGAAGACATGCATAAAGCTTCATAAGACATTAACACTGAGATACAATGGTATATACACGTTGTGTGATACAGCCTGTTGCTATCAGTCTCTCATTGGGACTTTGACCTTGCCGTTCAACCAGCCAAATCCATAAAAACCGAACAACTTGAGAGGTTGCCAACGATGTCACCGAAAAGATGTGCAGATTCAGCTATCTGAGAAATGCACATGCTTCTGCTTGGATGGATAAACTATCAATACTGTAATACACTGTGTGTTCAGTAACCCAACAGGATGAATGTCATCTCTGACTCTGCCTCAATATAATTATCTTCTGTGCAAACTAGTACAATGTGGCCTCTTTATGAATGTGTCTCTCAATATGTGAGGAGAAACAGATTAACGCTGTATTACAATCGCTCACCAGTTTGTTGGGATATCTCATAATCACAGGCTGCACAGGGACCCCGGGAATAAAAGCACCTAGAGGAGCGGAACACAGCGTGAAATACATAAACAACAGGACAATGCACAAACCACATCATGGAATAAATGAATGGAACAGTGTAGTATCGAGTGTTCTTCCTATTGTTAAACCATTCCACTCAGTTGATTCGATTTAAGTTAAAGGGGACATATTATGAACTATTCACTTTTTTTCCCTTTAGTGTTTTAACTGAAATACTTCATGTGGTATAAGCAGCAGAAGGAATTATATTTTTCTGTAATAATTTTCCTTGTTGCACATGTACATTTACTGTACATTACATTCATTTTACATTTCATTTCTTACCTTGTTTGAAAGTGATGAGACATGAGCGATTTGTGCATGTTCCCTCTGGAAATATCAGAACCTGAGGAGACAAAGCTTCATTACTAAATGTTAATATTACAAGTAGTATCAAGAAGACTTGCAACCTGCAAAGTCTGCTTTTGAAATAATGGTTCTTGTATTTGAGTAAACATTGTATGCGCTTTGGCTAGTTGGGTGATGGTGTTAAAAAACAAATATAATCATAAAACATGGTTCACTGACAAAGGAAACCGTGAAACCAAACCAGCATCCAAAGTTAAGGATCTTAGGTTTTCTAAATTGGCAAGTTTGAAAATGTTCTCTACAGCTATACTAAGTGTGAATACAAGGTAAATATTAGGGGCACTTTTGCTGGAGGGGGGGGGGGGGTTGTTTTGTGTGTTGGGACAGACCTGTGGCCAGCGGCCTCCTGACTTGGCTCTGCTTTCAATCTCCTGGATTGTATTCTTCCTGGAGTCTGGGTCCTTTCTGGACACCAGCACTGGCTGAAGACAGCGCACAAACCCTGCAGAGGGGGCAAAACACCAGCATTAACATATACTCTTAGACGAGGAAAATACTAATGTTTTGTCTTATTGTTTACTGTCACTTTAATGGGCAGGCCTTGGTTAATTGCACGTCTTTATTGTCATATTGGGATTTAAAAATTGAATGATATCCAATCGGCTGTATAAGATGAGAACTTTGCATTTCGTAGGTCTACGTAACAAGCTTCCTGTAATTAAGATCAATGTACATAAAAGGTGTTTGCAGTCAATACAAAACATGAGCAACATGTTTCACACTTTTGTATATTGTCAAAAGTACACCCACACACACACACACACACACACACACACACAAATACTGGAGGTTGAGAGAACCAGAAAGCCCCCACAAACACACATTCCCTTCCTGTTCTGTTCTGATAGCACAGCAAAGTATCTCACTGCCAAAGATGGGTGTAGCCAGATTCTCAACACGCGAGACGGTGGAGGGCAGGCCTGCAACAAGGCACACAATCCCATCAAAAAAGGTGGAGTGCGGGGCCACAGCCAGGATGGGGGCCTCACTGCTGTTGACTTGCTTGCCCTTGACCACCACTCTGAAGCCCAAGCAGAAGTAGTAAGTCCTGCCCAAAGCCGCCATCACTCTCCGACACATGAACCTGGAAAAGACCACCATGTTTTAGATTACTGAGTTTGAGAAAAAATGTTAATGTGTAGCTCAAAATGCATTACTTTGTTTCACACTGTTATCAGCCATGTTAAAAATGTCTCTTGGTAAATCATCATCACCTTCAGGGTCATGCGGCAGTGTTTTTTTTTTTTTAACAAATGGACTGAGCAGAAGTGTTTCAGTAACAGGAAGGATTACACCATTTTGTACTTTTCTTGAATTTTACAATCACCAGTCACTTCCTCATAAACTAGAGGAATGGGTAGGAGGTCATCGTATAGATTTGAGACATTATGAATAATGATGTGGAACTTTTGAAACATTTATCAAGAAGTATCTGACTATTTTAAGCTGCATTCATCTTTCTGCTCAACGGAGCCGGAAGCTTAATGCGACGCAACAGCTTCCCCCGAAAACACAAAGCATCAACAACACCTTGATATACTGTCAGCTGATCACGTTATGATGGCTCTCATATCGACTACTTAAATAAGCAGAAGGCCCAGAGCAAAAAAGAGCAACGCTGGCTGCCATTTGGAGTTTTGTTCAGATTCAATGGTAACATCACAAACACCATTACTTGAAACACCATGTTGTCAATTTAATAAATACTACTTCAGATTGTGAAATTTGACGAGTTAACAATCTTGTCCTTTTCATTGTAAAACCAAAACTTCAGTTATGTAACCCCCTTGAGAATATCTGAGCCTGTTCACAGCAAAGCAATAAGTAGGGGAGAAAGATAAGCTTCTCTCTCATTTCTGTCGCCTTCACCATATTTGGTCATAATCGTTTAAAAAGCTGGGGCCTAAGGTCACAGGAATGTTCCTGTTAGCTGTAGCGCTTCTCCCTGTGTATACAACGTCTGCTATCTGCACAGTTGAACAGCTTAAAAGGCTGCACCCTGTTTTGTACACGGAGGTAAAACACAACGATTCAATCACTACTAGACATTTCATTTTGTCAATCTATGAATTATGACATGCTAAAGTACCTTAAAACATATTCTCATACTGTGTGGATGTACACTGTCCATTATATGCTGGTTTCTATTTATGAAGAGATAAAACACTCGTTCAGTTAGCCCTCAAATATCACTGACTCTTTCCTCTCTGATAACTGAGGGGCGCTGAGCTTAAGTAATGCTTTGTGGTGCAGATATGATAGAGCAACATTATTCGGTAGTAATGCCAGCTGCTGCACATTCTTCAAGCCACGTCAGGAAGTATTATTTGGAGAAGATGCTGCTGCCGCTGTGGTTTCCGGTCCAGTTTATGAACGCAGGAAATACATTGCTTCTGCTTACTTCTTCGTCTTTGCTTTAAGTAACATGTATTATGTTAGTGCAGTTTTTTCTGCTATGTTTACACGCACTGAATAGTTTGGCTCACCTCCAAAATAAAGAATATTATTAGAGGCCAACTCCCTCTTTGTAGGCGTAGTAGTCAAAATACATATTGTCAGAATGTTTGTAAATGCAGCTGCTTTGCATACATAAAACGTTTGCATGCCGCTGCACTGGTAGAAGGAAGTGAAAAACAATGTGCAAGTGTGTTTCTAACACCATAGCCTGGGTAACTTTGCATGCATTCGGCCAAGCTTATTTTACTTTAGCAACCAAGTGGAAAATAAATAATATTATCTCTGTAAACAAAAGTGATTTAAGTAAGGCAGCTGTACTGTGCAAACAGTTTTAAGCTGTGTTGTGATTAAGTGAGTCTGGTATTCAGGACATGAAACATGATGTGAGTCTGAAGGATCTGGTGGGTGTGTGTGGTGTGTATGGTAGCTCCGTGGGATGGCTGTTTGCATCATGGTTACCGTCTCCAGCCTGTCATTGGTTCCACAGCTCCTTTCAGTGGGTGGTTGATGGTTATTATGACGGCCACTGGCCATGTCACCATCAGAACCAGGGACAGAAGGATGGCGCGAATAGGGACCAGGAAGATTCCCAGGAGGACACACTGCATGGAGAGGGGCGCACACAGACACACACACACACATCATAAATTGCAGGCCTATACCATGTAAGGGAAGACTGCTGTCAGGGTTAACTGCAGGCTGGATGTTGACATTTTTCAGAGCAAACATATGTAGGAGTCTGGAAATCCTCATCACTGGACAGCTTTTCTAGAAAGCACACAACGGCTCTCATTGTTTGTGCTTTACAAGCAGATTGTTAAATCCTCGTTGGAGAAGATTATCGGCCCTGGTTACACTGCAGCCTGTGTGTATGTGTGTAATCTCACATATCAAGTGTGTGTGTGTGTGTGTGTGTGTGTGTGTGTGTGTGTGTGTGAGCTGTATAGCGATGACAATATTCTGCAAAAGCGAAGCCTTTACATGACCATAGATCCGGAACGCCATACTCACTTTTATTATAGCAGCTTTGGTCAGTTTGGTGTCTTGAATAAACGGGTTGATGACCGCAGGCAGCAGCAGAGATTGTTGCCTCGGCAGGGCGAATACTCGCTGTGGCGGCATTGCAGTCCAGTGAACGAAGACAACGGGCAAACGTTTAAGTCGAGACGCCGTTATGTTATCATTTCACTTCCTCAACGGTGACCCTGCTCTCTCATTTCTCCCGTGTCGGACGGTGATCCGGCGCTATCGCGACCACAGAGAGGCGAGTGCGGAACCACACAAACGCGTTCAAGCTCCACCTCCAACGTGGTCGCAGCGGGGGTATTTCTTTTTTTTAAGCCTGCAGACGGATTTTCATCCATTTCTACAATCTGTGAAAACTCATTATAAGTGTTTGCAGGATGATATTATTCCTTCAACGTATTTCTAATATATATTGGAATGTATATGTAAGCAAGAAGCCAAAGTGGTGCTGTCCGTGGCCATGCATGCATTTGCTTTGTCCAAATACTGATTATAGGAAACTATAATATATATTGATATTTTATCAGTCTGTGCATATGTGTCCAACGACACCAGAAATATTAAGCAAGAGGCGGAGAAGCAGCCATTTCAAGGGAGAATTGGGACGTGTTCGTGTATTTGTTCACAAGCTTTCATAAATGTCCACATGATGGCGCAGTTTCATAAACAATTCTCATTTGGTGCTGCCCTAAAACGAAAGTCATAACTTCTGTATTATTATGCAGTGGTGGAGGCAAGTAGTCCTGCTGTACTGAGTGCCATTTTACAGTACTTTACTTTTACTTTACTTTGCATAGTACTTTAATTCAACACTACTGTGTCATACTTGTACTTCACTATATTTTACCTATAGGAATATTTTAGCCTAAATTTTACTCCACCGTGACATTCATTTTACAGCTATACTAGTCACTTTAGATTAAAATGTTCCATATAAACACATGATAGAATAATGATATCCTCACATATGCATTGGTAGTCTTATATTATACATATATTTTAACTATATTCTATGTTTTGTTGATACTGGTACTTCTGCTCAAATAAATTACCTGAATTAATTGATAATTTGTTTCTGAATTCACAAGCTTAATGGTGAAAGCCCATAATTGCATCAATCACCCACTTCAATTATTTTTGCAAGTACATGGAGTCATTCCGTTGTTTTTCACTGATCCACATTATATTGACCATCTTTATTGATGACAGTAACAAAGTGCACAAGCATTAAAAACAACACAAAACACAATGACTGTATTGTTAAAAACCCAAGAGAGAAAAGAGAATATATAAAAAAAAAACGATAATTAAACAATACTACTGCGGTACTCTTGACATGATTCCATCATGCAGCAAATCAATAAAGCCTCTGGAGGCAACCTGTGCCTTTAATCTCACTGTACCATTAGTGAAGAGAATGCAACACGAAGTTGCATGACAATAATTTGGTCCCCTTATATAGTCCTATACAAAGTGCTAATCAAATGAAGAATAATGTGTGCCTGCGAAAACTACTTTCTAACATTCAGAGGATACTAAGTAGTCAGACATAGATACACAGAATATAAAATGTGTGTGTGTGTGTATATATATATATATATATATATATATATATATATATATATATATATACTTTATGTAGATAGGACTATAAGCAAAAAGCAATCTCTAAAGCACCAATTTTCGGTCAAACACTGCAAATGAATGTTGTCAAATGTATTGCACAACAATGAGAAATTAAAAGTGATACATTTATAAAACTGCACTTATACACTGGACATAGAAGTAATTCCAAGCCAACATGAATACCTCACATGGTGTGAGACAGCTTTTCAGAATTCAATTTGCATAAAACGGCAATATCTCACAGCACAGTATAGCACTGCGTTCAATGCAGTGTTGACATACCTGATGTCTGAGTTAAAAAAGGAAATAAACCAAAAAAATAAAAAAAGTAAACCAGGGGGTACATCTTGAAATAAATCTGCATCAGCACAACAAATAAAATGTCAACATCACATAGTAATATAGCAAATGTCCAGTTGCCTATGTTCAGCCTGGGTATGAGGTCCACGAGGTGCCTCGCTACAAAGCTGGAGGCTGGTTATACAGGCTGGAAGGGACATGTCTCCCACAGAAGCGTGCAGAGTTGCCAGGACAAAAACTTACAACAGTGTGTACTGCGGCGACCTCAAGTTGTGTGCGGTATTATGGCAACGTCCTCGTGAGGTCAGATATCATCATTTGAAAAATGCTCAACAACCGAGCCAGTCCTTTGTGATTTCCCCCAACTTGACAATCTTCAAGCTGCTGTCTTCCAGTTTGAAATAGTGGTGTCCTTTGAAGAAGTAGCTGTAATCTGTTAAAGACGGGAACAATGCACACTTAGTTAATCATACTGAAGGTATAATTTCCATTTTAAATTTCTTGTGTAAAATAAGGGAAAACTACCATGTAATAAGAGTACAATAATCAAGCTTTAATAAAAGCAAACAGACTAATCAGCTTCAATCAAAGTGAAAGGTATTAGAACATGAAATCAGGCTCTGCTAAAGCCAATGTTAAGCCTGTCTGAATCATGCTAATCAGGAAGCATACAGGCACCTCTGTAGAGGGGCACAGGCTTTCTTTATATAAACATGTCTGTCCACTGTGTGAGGCAGGGGCTTGATGCTTACAGTAATGTGTGTATGTTAGGAGAGCAGTGATGGAAAAATCCCTGGTTGCTTGCCATAGACAAAAATCTGCATACCACCTCTAACCTCAAGGATACATGGCTGACAGCGACGGTCTCAGGGGAAGTTTACCGACGGTGTCATGACAAAAATTCACCTCCATACATTTCTTGCACTCTAGTTGCAGTGACCTAAAGCTAACAGAACTCATCATGAGGTATTTACTGGCAGCAAATAAAAGCACGAGAAACATAAAGCAACTGCTCCTCCTTAGGCTACAGATGACTCCCTAACTTCAGAGCTACTCCCTTTGGCCTGTTGCACTTCCCCATTTTCAGTCAGTTCCTCGAAACTGTTCATTTCTGGCTAGATGGCGTCATTGCTTGCTGGGTTGTGGTATACAGTATGACGGGTTTTATTGACAGAGGCACAGCGCAAGACTTGCTGATAGAGCTGACTGGACATGCCTGCAATTTAACCACAAGGAATGTAGCCCGAACACTGTAAACATGCACACAAAGCAGCAGCTCTAATCCAGCTCTAATCGAAGCACCACAACATCACAAAATCCCTCTTTTCCTTCGGTCTTTTTAAAAAGTCAAAGAAAGGACACCTTTGGCCATATTGTTTCTACTCTTTCATTTCCAACTAATTCATAAACGTTATTTGAATTTGCATATACATTCAGGTACACATAAAATTTGACTTCTGCATTTCACTCGTCGTAAGCATTTTGGGAGCAGTGGGCTGCTGTAAAGCAACCTGTGGTTAGAGGCGGCCTGCTCTACCCACTGAACAACAGGCACAGCTGAGGACAGTGAGCATTGCTGGTTTACTTCTTTACAATTTTTTCATAGTCCTTTCAAGAGTGATTGGTATGTTAGTGTGGCATTTATTTAATGTTGTAAAAAATGTGCTTATGTTTGGAGTATTCATATAGGAATCACTGGTTAGTTTTTAGTCACGCTAGCGATAAGATAAGATAATCCTTTATTAGTCCCGCAGTGGGGAATTCACAATGGGTCTAGGGATGTCTTTCTATCTGTTGGTCCACCATTTGGTCCTGACTGAAATATCTCACTATTACTAACTATTGGATGGATTTCCATGATATGTTGTACAAACATTCATGGTCCCCAGAGGACTAAGACTAATGACTTTGACTTACCTCCACAATGACTTTCATCATTGTGGGGTTGACATTTTAGTTTTTTAGTGGAATGCCTCATCAACTATTGGATGGGTTACCATGAAACTCGGTACAGACATTCATTGTCCCCATGGGATGAATCCTACTGACTTAAGTTATCCTCTGACTTTTCATCTAGTGTCACCATGAGGTTGACATTTGTGGTTTTGAGTGAAATATCTCAACAGTATTGGGTGGATTGCCTTGAAATATCAGCATGTTAGCATTGTAATTGTGAGTATGTTAGTATGTAGCTTAAAGCACCATTGTAGAGCTTGGTCAAATGTCCCTTCTTGAAATTATACAGAGCCTCTAAATTGACAAATTATGTGAAAATAAAGATTTTTTTTTTTACCAATGCCATGAAGACTGAAAGAAGAGTCTATGCCATCTGGGATGCCATTCCAGGCATCTGCAATAAGTTTGGGGAAGCCAGGGTCCATTTTCTTCGTATCTTCATCGTATCTGTACACACAATGAAAGTGCATTTAAACAGTATAATCCTTTAACGAGTGCTTCACAATTCCATCACATACACACATAAACACAAACCCCTCATAGTTTTCCATAAAACAGTTAGTCGTCAACACTGTGAACTTCCATGTTGTGCAAGGGCTAACAGAGCCGTTGTGGTTTACAGTGCAGCTTAGGTCACACCAAACACTAAGTAGATCCAGATGTAGCACAGTATTGCAAACAAGACGTGATGACACCAACAGCACAAGCTACGCTGTGTCAGACAAGGGCTTTAGGCTCACAAATGGTTGCATACGCTTTGCTCCCCCCTCACCTCCAGAATTTATCCCCAGCAAAGAAGTAAGTCTTCTTGTTCTTCCTAAAGTTGAAGGCAGCGTCGATCCGCTCCAGGTCAGTGGGGAGTTCAAGGCTGGAGAGCCTCTTGGGATAGCCTTTCTCCAACACATCTGCCTTGTAGACCCACAGCTCGTTGCCTGGAAGGGAAGAGTTAGTAAGTAACACAATAGAACCAGGGATGAAATTGCACTGAAGTCATATGTTTTATTGATGGAAGGTAATTATCTTTACACAGAACTGTCTGATCAAGGTATTATCTCACATTCCTACATATCTATTAACCAAATATATTACCATAGCCAAACCAGCCCTGCTTCAAATGTCTTCGAAGCTGACAGATACATTATGTAACTTTCATCAGTATTCAGATAGGTTGTCATATTAATAAAATGCAAAGAATGTAAAATAAACCACTAATAACTATGGTGGAATATCTGAAGTGTCCACAGAGTGCACACCGCACACAAGAGTGCCCAGCCAACATCCCTGCTTTTCCTAATGTTTCAGTTCGTAGAAACGCCACCCTTAAGTGAATCCAAATTCTTTACTCATTACTTCATTACTCATGGAAGTGGAACCGTCTGTTTCTCTGATCACCGTAGAGGGACAGTGAGGATAAGGACAGGGTGACCGGTTCATGCAATACTACATTCATATTCAGAAAGGTCTGAATCCACCGTTTCTCCACAGTTGTTTTCTGCAGCATACCTGAGAAGAAGACAGATTTTTCCTCCACTGGGTTTTCATAGGCAGCGTCTATCTTGGTAGGTAGGTCGGGCCAGTAGGTGGCCACCAGCATAGGGCCACTGGGCTTGCTTCTGAAATTGACTGACCTGAACAGGAACCTGGCAGAAAGAGAATGAGTGGGTGAGCGGCTGCAAGGTAGATGAGCTGACGAACGAAATGAGAGTGAACGAAGGGCAGACGGGAATGATGAGGAGGTGGGGGAAGTGTGTGTGTGTGCGCTTGTGTGCGTGTGTGTGTTTGTGCGTGTGTCTGTGTGTGTTTGCGTGCGCTCGCTTAAGAGGAGGTTTTAGTGCAAGTGCCTCACTGGCCGAGCCAGCCACAATGGCCTGATTCATGAGCATCTGGTTCTCGTTAGAACTAAGGCTGCAGACGCCAGCGGAACAAGACCTATCTTGCCCGGATTTCCAATACACTGCTGCACAACAACGGCAGCTTCCCAAACTCTTTTCCACTGACCTATTTTTTTAAAAGAAAAAGATCTGCCAATTTCAAAAATGAGTTGCAATAATGATAAAATATGGATAGAATACAACTTAACTAACATACAGACACACAAGGTTTGTATACATTTGTCAGGAGGAAAGAGGAGACCTATTCAATCTGAACTAACCATCTAATTGCATTATTTTAGCAATGTTCTTGTGGATCAATTTGTCAAGTTCATGCAGTGTACCAGCAATATCCAGAGGGCTTTTCTGTCTTTTCTTCCTGTCTCTATTTAATTAAAAAGAAAAAAGAAAAAAGAAAGATCTGCCTGGTGGCTGTTTGAGGGGACAGATGAACAGGACATAGTCATATAGCATATATAGTGCTGTGCTTCACAACACTGCAAAAGATATTTCCAAACCATTGCTCAGACTTCAATACTTTAAGTGGTTCATCCATCTATCTTGCATTTGAAGTTATCAAAGCACTGTTATAACTGTGTGGTAATGAAGTTGATTATTTGCATTACGATGCAACCATGAAGTAACTGACGGAAATATCAGCAGCCATGATGTTCCATTTAATGGATTTTGTTTCTCACACTAGTTTTAAGTTCATAGAGTTTAAGTAACCTTAAGTATGTGATTTCCCGTAAATGGTCCAAAACATGCAAACACACTGTCGACTAAAAGTCCCAGTGACAAATCCTGTATGTCACTGTATGTCACTCTTGCTGCTTTCAAGAGGAAACCTGTTTGGGTAATCAGTGAAAAGGCCAACTGGCACTTAATGGAGTGTTCTCAGTTCACTATGCTTTAAAGTTAGAAAGTATCTTTAAGAGTTTGTCACAGTGATTAGTACTGACGATCATTCATCAAAAATGCGACAGTCTTTTTCTGCATTTTTACGTCAGAAGCAGCAGTCACAGTGAGCTGTTAAATCAAGAGCTGTAGGCTGTACACCATCAACTCCTCAGCAAGGTAACCAACCGTACGTACTGTATGTTGCAAATAGCTTCTGTAGGCAACATGCTAGCATACAGGCACATGAGCATGAATTACTTGCAACAGAGTCAGTATGCTGGCAAAACTGTTTCTATGAGACAGACTTTATAATTGCCTTCTCCTTAAGCCTCCAGACAGACACTATGCTGAGCTCAAGTATTACTCACTGCATCATGTCAAGATGTGTCCTACATCATAAATATGCTGAGCCAGGAGAAAAAGGGGGATCATACTTTTACAATGGGAGAATCTAATGAGCATTAGCCCCGGAAGCCAGAGGGCAATGCTTTTTCTCTGAAGCTATAAAATGTGGCTTGTACCAGAGCTCTACAGCTCACAAACCTGACACGGCCTTCAGGCAACTAATTAAGTCTCTGTGAAGGTCAGAACAACAGGCCTTACTGAAACTTCACTTATCTCAGACTTCAGAAAGATATATTGTAACGACGTTCCCTTCCGTGCCTTGAGATCAAGGCACGGAAATTCTCCCCTTCCTGTCAGTTCTCAGTCTTTGGGGGCTGGCAACTGAAATTCAAATATCAAATCAAGAATTGCTTGAAACAATCACACAAAGCCTTGTATGGTTACACAAGAGAGCGACCAAATACGGTGAGCTGCTGAACATGGCCAACCATGAAGCTAAATAGCCTTTCAATGTCAAGATGGTCTTAAATAAGTCAACTAAATTGAAGTAAATGCAACATATCTGAATGCAACATTGTAATTCTAAACATATTTCAGCTACTGACAGACCAATGGGCCTTTTGTCACTGTCTGAAAAACATTGGACTCAATTAGATAACAGTAATATCATAGCTTTCAATACCCTTCGTGCACCCAAATGGCATTTTGACAGTTTTACAATTAATGATCAGGGGAAATACATTTATTTTCCTTATTCCCCTCCAGAGACCAGACTGCAGTGGATTCACCCTACTGTGCCAAGAATCATGGTTCAGAGAGAATGGATGAAAACGGCCAGAGGGTCAGGTAAAATTAAATTATGTTTATATATATAGTTAAGTGTGTCTGTTCTGCTCTGATAATCTCTGCATATGTATGGAAGGGAGGCATGGCAAGGTGAAAAGTCATTCTGCATTAAAGCAGGACTTGTGAGCTGGATTATGGCTTGTTTCTCCCAGTTTCCAGCTCAAGGTTCTCAGAGAGGAAAACCAGGCTAACTGACTTTGGTACAGAGGTATGCTGGCCTGTTTGCTTTGGACATAGTCATGGCCATGATAGGTATACAGCTCTGTTACCCATAAAATTGCAAGTAGTCAATGTCATAGCACACCTAGAGGCATGAAGATATCATAACTAACAAGGACGCTGTTTGTGTTTTCCATCGGGTCCTTTTCTACCACATTATTGCTTTTGTTCGAAGTGACTCCCAGGAGAATTTGTCTGTAACAAACTTCAGCTGTTGTAATGAAAATGTTCACCTTCCCATGGAAATACACACTGACTCATAAAGACTGTGGACGAAACCAAAGCACTTTATGAAACTCCCTTCTACACCAGTAGACGCAGCAAGCTTATAAGACTTTGCATCCACTGGTGCCGGTGGAGAGGGAGGACTGTAGACTGTGTTTATGACTGATGAGTACTTTGGTTGTCACTGTATGAGGAGGGGAATAGTGTATTTTTCCCGCTCACTAATTGTCCCATCATGAAACAAGCATCTTAACCACACTGTTTACGTGTCACAAGATTGCAATAAGAGGAACAATATTTAACAAGAAACCTCATGTGAAATTGCTCATGAAGCCAGAAGTAGGCTTTTGGGTTTGGTTTGTCGTTCTTCCCATAGATCACGGACAGGACATTTAATCAGACTTTGGTAGTGGTTGCCAGTTTGAAGAGAGTCAAACACATACTTCATATTGCATGTATGACTCAGAGAGCTCATGAAAACATATCGGCTAACCTATTTAAACAACGTGGTCAGGAACTTGATTTGGATGGATTGTGGATGGTTAGTTGACCCTGCGTTTACCCATGACTAACTTGAAATCCACAAAACCGGCCTGGAAATGAAGAAAACCATTGCATGAGACTCTACGGAGCAGAGCAGGTCAGAGCAAAGCGATAATTGGCTAATCTGCGTTCGAGGGCGGGACTTGGCGAAGGGTTAATTATCAGTGCTCTTACCTTATTTGGTGTTGATGTGGCATACACACACTCGTTGAAGACATGTTCAGGTCAAACAATATTGTGACTTCTTGTTTGTTTTGATTTAATTACCTGTCCTTAAAGAAGAAGGTCTCTCCTCTGATCTGGGCTATAGCATCAAACACAACTGGCTCTTTACAGATGTCCATTGGAGTAACTGGACCCTGGGTTGGAGGCAAAGGTTTGTCTGTTGGCACACCTGTTTAGAAAAGATTTACCAGAATATTTAATCTTTGAGAAAGTGATTACACACTCACAGTACATTAATCATTCCTGGCTTCCAATAAGAAGAGATGCTTGTTCTAGTATTAGGCTTGATCCCTGTTAGGAAACTAGCCACACATGACAATTCATCTCACCGTAGAGCTCCTGGATGCCTTTGATGTCATCATCAGGAAGTCTGAAGTCTTTGGTGTAAGTGTAAATGGGGGCCATCAATGCTCCGGGGTCCTGAGAGTGCTCCAAGCCAAGGGCATGACCAAACTCATGGGCTGCCACCAAGAACAAACTGTAACCTGGAAACACGCAGCACAATGTAGAAACTTCACTGTAAACTCTGAATACTCCTTCAACAAATACTGATGCTGTACAGTGAAAATAGGAATTGGATAATATCAATAGGTCTTTCAATCGGTAGCTACTGTATACCAGTTGTGGTCCTTCACGGAATATGATGGTGGGACACATGAATAAGACATAATGATTGAATAACGACCGACCTGACCTTTACCTTTATTTTCCTGTTTATTGTGAGTGTGCCAGTAACAAAATGACGAATGCTGTCAGTAACTGTCCACAAATAGTATTCATACCTTGGTCTGGACAGAAACCCCATTTGCGGTCGTCATCATAGCTCTTGGTGCTAGCGCACCACATCTTGCCGTCGCTGCGTCCAGATGAGGTACAGGACTCGTAGGTGTCGCTCAAGAAGGTGAAAGGGAAGACACAGGGGCTTCCCTCTGCGTTTCCCCCCACTGTCGACATGGCTAGAGGGAGCAACAAAAGTGAAATGTGTAATGAACTTTGTTCATTCATGTCCCAGAATGTTTCTTCAGAACAGATTGTATTGTATTGTGAAGTAAGCACAGATGATGTTGAAAACAGCATCATGAAAGCACTGGCACAACACACATGACATCAATAACTAATCCACGGGGCACAAAACCAAAAAGCACCCGCCCAAATTGATTTTCTTTCAAAGAGAGATTATTTTCTATCTGGCAGACTTGTTTAGCACTGTTTTATTTTTTAAAAATATATAATTTCTTATTGAGCACAAGCTATCGCACAAGGCTTTACAACAAAGCTACTTTCCTAATCAATTAGAACCAGATGGAAGCTCCAGTGGTCTATCTCCCTCCCTGCCACACTACCTCAACCCTAAAACCAGTCCCACTGACAGAATGGAAAATAAGCCTTGCCACTGCACATTAAAATACTTTCACAGCCATTCAGCAGACCACGAGCAAGACCGAAAAACCCCAGCTGGAGCATTCCTGTAGACCAATACACGGCAGGGCACCCAACACTGCACATCAAAATAAACACAGCCAGTAAAATGCACTGTAGGCATCTAAGCAAGCTCATAACCCTAAAACATGACAAATGTTGCAACAGTTCTGGAAATATATAAGGTGGTAACTTTCCAAGGGAATTACCTGGAATTTATGGGAAATAACAGGAATAAAATGGAAATATAGGGCTTATCTGCTTAGGCTGTATTTACCATGCAGATAGAAACAAAACATTTCAATATATCATAGGCAGACATAATAATAATTAATTCATTAATTTATCATATGCAAACGATGTGAAATGTGTCATGTGGTGAGTTAACTAATGGGGAAAGGTAGCCTACTTAAGCCGAAATGTTGGCTGTGTGCAAACTTATGTTTTGACGTGAACAACTGCTTATGTTTTACAATAAAGAAGGAATGGAAATAGATTAATTGAAACTCCTCAATTAGGGTTCAATCGAGCTACATGGTAGCAGCTGGCTAACATAAACTAGCAGAAGTTGTTAACAAGCTACGATCGCTGTACTTTGCTTTAGCGTTAGGCTACTATCTGAAATATCATGAAATATAATATAATCAGAACTTACATGAAAGCATGTAACATTAGTCCTTTGGCTCAGACAGTGTAGTATCGTTGGCAGTAGTGTTGGCTACACATATGATGGGAGAATGCACGGTGCATGCAGATGGTTGATGCCTATTTAATGGGACACTGCAAATTATGACAGAAGAGTTGTTGTTGCTGAATGTAGTGCATGTTGCAATTTAATTAAATGGGCATAACAAAACATGCCATAAGACCTGGTATGGTAAATAATTTCTCTATTAGAGGGTACGATTTTTATATTGAAATTGTGCAAAATTCCCAGTAGTCAAAAGCGGAACTTCTTTGCAACCCTAAACAGGACGCACAAAATAATGTATGCACACTTATGCACACGTTTCAGGATGTTTGCGCAACAGAAAGGGGATTACTTAAGCACGACTCTAATATGTGATCAGCACAACAGGCAGTAGATGACACCACCTACCAGTTTCAGGGCAGAACCCGAAGGTTTTGTCCTGGTCATAGTTCTCAGTGGTGGCACACCAGCGGTAACCATCATCCCTGCCTTGAGTGGTGCATTCGTCATACTTCTCTCCCAGAAAGTTGAAGGGGAATTTACATGCAGCGCCCTCTGCGTTTCCACCAATGGTGAATAGTACTGTAAAAAAAATTATAGGGAAACTTATAACAACATAATATTGCGCACAGTGCATTTTTCCATTTTTCCAATGCTTGTAAAAAGTAATCTACAATTCCTACATGATCACTGCAAGCAACTACGATCCTTTGACCGATGAGTGACGATGTAAGACAAAGGTGTTCAGAGAGGAGAAATCTGAATCAAGAAAAAATGTGCAATGGAGCTTTTTTTACGTTAATACAAATGCTTAACAACAAAGACGGCTCCAGTACAAACAGGCCTCTCTCATGTTCTTATATAAACAACTTGGTACATGTGTACTTTGGCACGTAGATGTAATGGGCATGTGATCATGTTAGTACCATGGACAGCAATATAACACAGATAAACAAAATGTTTAACAAAGCCCAGTGTTCTAAAATGGGGCAGTGACTTGGAAAAGAAATATTCCACAATCCACTCCAAACAGAAAACAACACTTTCCTGGCAGACTGTTTAACCTACTTTCTTTCTGTCAAGAATCAGCAGAACAGCTTTGAATATAGCAAAAATCTGGTATGGAGTATTACTTTGCCAGTTTAGGAGACACTGCTTCAATTCCAGATGCAAGTAGAGCATGACACCAATGCAGCTGAGGTCATGTGGGCCCACAAAATGACAAATCTATACAGAGACTTCACCGAAATGTGTTCTGAGATTGTTACATTGTGCTGTTACATTAAAAAAAGAAAAGAGAACCACAGGACGAACTTACATTCATGGGGGCAGAAGCCATATTTGCCTTCTTCATCGAAGTTGTAGCTGGTCGAGCACCACAGGAAGCCGTCGTCGCGGCCCTGAGATGTACAGGTGTTGTACTCGGTGCCCATGAACAGGAAGGGGAATTTACAGAACTCCCCATCAGCATTGCCATACTTCACCTTCACCACTGTTGAAAATATTAAGGAGACACGTGTCCACGTTGTAACGCTTTGTCATCCATTTTCCCAAACCAAGTTAAAGGTGACAGGATGTTCAATAGGATAGAGTGTGCGTATCTCAAGCAAGTAAACTGCAATATTGTTTACAGAAACAAGAGGCTACTTAGACTATGGGATACCATTTAAAAGTAGGCTCTCAAAAACGGCAAGGAGCTCAGAAAAGTATTACACATGCATTGTAGTAAATGGGATCAAACTTGCAAAGGCACTGATATAATAATAATAAAAAACAGCTCATTCTAAGCGTCATGAGACAGGGAAAATAGGTTTATAGATTACTTCTGCGCAAATGATGAATTCAGACAAGACAATTCTGAATAATGGAAAATACATTAAACTATCTGGGTCACTGCATGCAAATGCAAATGCCTGCAACAGAGATTTATTTTTCTTCTATTGAGCTTCCAGATGGCTGAGATTTGTCATATCCAGTGCCAGGAAGTTCAGACAAAGTTAAAACAAAAATCCAAACAAAGTAGTTGAAAGTCATTTTCTGTATCGGTCTGCCCTGTCATCTCACCAATATGGTACCTATACTTTGTTTTGAATAAGAGACTGGATATGGGTACGCAAAATGCAGCTATTTTGACAAATTGATAACAATGTAATAAGATTACAGCACAAATCACAAATGGTTGTCGTGGAGCTATTGCAACACGCTTCAGTTTGTTTTTTTGTATAAACAGTGTTTCCCCATTACCTTGGCCATCTCCCAGTGTCCACTGCTCATCATCATCAAAGTGGGAGTCTCCCCCAATTCCTGCTCCTGGAGCAAAGGCATGAGCCAAGAGGCCATCTTTGCCGTCGAAAGGGTAACCGTCTCCGTGCTCTGTCGATGGCATCATTCAACATTAACACTTCAAGACAAATATCAGAAGCAATTTTCTTCTTTTTAAACAACTGGTCCATAGGTGCAGCTATTAGCTAGCCAGTAAGTGGAAAGATAAATTAGTTTGAAGAGGAAATACTAAAAGTAACAGTCAGGAAAATATTTGTGACATAAGTGTGATTTTTTTAAAAGCTCAAAATATTCCTTAGTTACACGTCCTCTGAAGTGGCCATGCTTTTTGTTTTTCTTCCACTATTATCATTAGATTCCTTCTTGATAGGGTCAGCTATGGCTAGACAGAAGATATCGTGACACTGTGAGTAAATAGCAAATGGCTGTTTTAGTTGGAATGACCTGTGTGAAGAAGTGTTCCTAAAATATAGGTTGGCGGTGCGCAGAGTTACTGTAATAACATGTCAACAAGGCAGTGAACTTGTGTTCAACTGTTTCCTAACTTGGGTTATGACATCACATGGGCTGTATTTTTCCTCTTGGAGGTGGAAGGTAATCATAACTTAGTTATTAGAGTGCTTCAATCTTTGAATTTTAACCTGCAATACCATTCCTCTGTTTGTAAGCATGCACTAATGTTTTCCATATCCCAAGACAAGAGATTAAGACAAAGATGACAAATGGGACAGTTGCAGTCAGCAGGTTTTTTTTAGGTCACATGGGGACATGTACTATAAAATAAATCATTGAATTGATTTGAATTGAATGAATTTCAGTTGCAGACACATTAAATAAGAATGCCACTGAGTGGTGTCACTGACTGTACTGCCCTACAATGGGAAGATAACCTGATTATAGTTCAACTGATTTTATAAATACAGTGTATATATACTGTCTGTTGCCTAAATAAATGCCATACCATTGCGGCCAAAATTAATCATGATGTCAGCCTCTCCGTCCATGATGCGGGTGATTGTGAGTGGGGTGACGTCACTCCATACTTTGAAGGCTCTGAAGAAAGCATCATTTATGACTTCCTCATCCAGGTCGGGACTGTATCCAAGGATTCTACGGAGTTAACAGAGTCAGTTTCATTCTAAAACAAGACAAAGAAGGAAAATTAAGACAACAAAATATCATGAAAAGAAAAGATGTATGTGGCTTTGTGAGTCATGTTTGGAAAAGCGTGCAGAAATATCATAAGATCTATTTTCTCAACTTCAGATCATGGACTAACGGCTAAACAGTCTATGACTAATCTGATGATAATGGTTCCTGAAACAGTGTTCAACTACAAACCCTCTCACGTGCCTGTCTACACAGTCCTTTCTTAAAAACAGTCTAAGATCTCTTAGTTGCTGTTGTCTTTGGCTCGCAGTCTTCCTTGCAAACACACAGGCAGACGGGCTGGAATGATCAGGGCCCACAAAAACTGCTGATATAAATAAACCGATTCCATATTGTTGTAAACCTCAAACAGAACAAAAACAAAAGACCTGACACATACTGTGTAGGAATGCTGGTGTAAGCGAGACGCAAGATGCAAGCGCACAATGACTGTGTGGATGGGGGTGGGGTGCACTGGAGGTTGAGGGGAGGGTGTGGTGGGAGGGGGTTCAGGCGGGGCCAAGCTGTGGTCCATCTCGCAAAGCAAACACACTCTGGCTTTGTGTTTATACTTTTGTGCACTCATCAAAAACTGCTTTGTGAGTCACATGTAAACCTTAGTGTTATGTAGGGACTCCGATATACAGTATAAGTGTTTCTCGTTGTATTTACAGGCA
This sequence comes from Anarrhichthys ocellatus, assembly GCF_004355925.1. NCBI lineage: Eukaryota > Metazoa > Chordata > Actinopteri > Perciformes > Anarhichadidae > Anarrhichthys > Anarrhichthys ocellatus. The sequence goes on from NW_022280038.1 coordinate 3,785,930, forward strand.
GCGGGTGGGTGGGGTCAAGTCATCTTACCTTTCTGTGCTTGGCAAACATCATATATGATGTCCTGATGTAATGCATGCAAAGCATCTCAACTTTAGCATTAAGTTCTGCTGTAATGTGTTTACCTTTTCTTACAGACCATACCGATTAAAACTTCCATGATGGCATTACTTGAGTATTACTAATTCAGGTTCAAAATGAATCGGTACCTACTGCCATTATAAAATACCCCGTGCAGGATGCAATTTAGCACTTAAAGTGCAGGATAATCCAATGCTTGTTCAGTAAATGTGTAGGTAAAGTTAATTCCCTGACCTGTAAGTGATGTCTTTCTTCTGCCACATGGGTTTCCTGTGGAAGAAGTTGTAATTGGCCACATCTGGGACGCCACAGCGGGGCTTTTTCATAATATCCACAGTTTTGGCATCAATCTCTCCAGTTTCTTGCAGAGAGAAGAACTTTTGCATTTTCTTCAGGGTGTCCTTGAGCACCATAAGGTTACATCTGTCTTGTGGGCATCCATAAAACTTATTCAGATAGTGCTTAAGGAGAAAAATAGACATACAAATGGTTGATTAAGTACTTCTGAAGTGATTACAATAAATAAATAAATAAGGGAACAACGTACAAACTATTACCCAACAGTTTAGTTCTTATACTTATACAGTAAACACTGTTACTTCACAGCTGACTGACCCACTTAGACACAGTTTTAAGAAAAACATCAATAAACTTACCAGAGCAACTTCTTTGTCTGTTTTTGGAGTAGTGTCGTCTCCAGGAAACCTGATAATAGGCGAAGGGGCAGCATATGTTGCTTGCAAGGCGATGAACTGAACCACAAACACTTTGAGAACAATCCGACGACAGCTAAATATCGTCGGAAAGGCCATTTTCCCCAGTTTGGCAATATCTATGTATGATAAATGCCGTTCGCTCTGAGCTGCACTTCTTTCCCCGTCAGCTTGTGTTGCTTCTGCGCCTCTACAGGATTTTTTTTTCTCCTCAACGGGACATCCTGCACCTCGGCTCTATGAACTTTCTCAGTTCTGCTTGCACACGCACTTTTCCCCCCCGACAGCTTTCTGCGCAGTCTCCAGGTTGAGAAATCGGAGCGGGGGAGTCTAACACAAGGGATGGTTTCGTGATTACTCATATTGACGTCTCCATCGGCCTTGATTTTACAAACCCGTAATGTCTAAGAGGATAGCTCGGGATTGAAAATGGTCTATAACGTCCAGAAATGACGACGGATTCGGTCAATTTAATGGCAATTATCTATTGCCATATCGGACCCTTTTCATGCTGAATTCTGATCCGCTCCAATCATCATCCCACATGTATCAATATCAACATACACACCGCTTAAACTAGCATTTAGGTTAAAATGTCATTTCAGTAGATTAGTTAGTCAAAGTCATTCAATTTCAACCTCCCGCTGGTTACATTACAAGTGTGGTAAATAATGGGATTATGTGCGGGTGGAGAGGATGGCACTGTTTGTCGAAAAGTGATTAACTTCACATTAATTATAATAATAATATGCATGGTTTCAAAAAATGTTGTCTTCTGTAAACTAATAGATCCTGAAAATTAAGAAGTGGGTGTGGCCTGTGTCGTGCACATCTATGTATTTTAATGAGTCTGCTTTACTCTCTAGTTCTGCTTTTTTCTTTTTTTTGCCTCAGTAGTTACAATATTTTCTTAAAATCCTGACATTTCTTTACTGAGAGACATGTACGTGAAGTAAGTAATGAATTATTGTTCATACTGGACCACTAGTCATAGTACTTGGTCAGTAGGGAAACAGACACACAAAGCTGTAGACAGGCCAGACCTCATTTAAAGTGTTATATTGACATCTGGTGGCGGGATGTGAAAACTCACCTCGGCATCAGTTTAAAAGAGATCCAGTGAACCATTATGTAGCTAAAACCACAAACCTGGTCGTGCTGAGTTATCCTTTTCTATTTGTTTTATTTTTGCAGCATATACTTATATGTTAGAGTGATTTCCAACCTAATTTATTAAATTAAAGAGAGATTTCTGTCACTTAAAGGTGCTATTTAAAGGGGAGCATTTCTGTTGCATAACAACGGGTCCCAACATGGCGGCAGGCCCAGGTGGCGGGGCCAATCAAGGCTGTCAACAAAGCAAGGAGCAACTCAGATTACAACACACACACAGAGGGTGTGTGACCTCCAGCATCATTTCCAGAATGCAGTTGGCATCTTTGCTCATTAGCTTACCTAGAACTTATACTTACCTTGTGTTTTACATATTTTCTGACATTTATTTCATTAGCTGTAGTATGTTAGTATGTTTTCTATGCTGTGACATGTTTGAAGATGATCTAAATCAATATAAGTTCTGTTACACCAACTCATAATAATTTATTTTTTGTGTATTTTTATCCATTGTTTATGTCTTTTTTCCACTGTAACTTACCTGACTCTGAGGGGGTCATTATCATGTGCTCCATGAAACCATGCTGCAGATCACTGACTCATCACAGTCTGAATGTTCCGTGAAATAAGATCTCAATCACTGCCAGAAATTCAGACGAAAATGCAGTGACTCACACAATCCCTGCAGGGAAGGTCTGTTTAGGTTGCAGCAAAGAGCCGTCAGTATCACTGCCCTCTGGTGGCTGACATACATCTAGCATCTCTTTCAGCTCTGAAGCCCTTGGAGCCAGTCTTCTTTACTGACTTGTAGACTTCGGCATAGATTAAGGATTTACTCTAACTCTCTTTGACATCCCTTTGTTTCCGTTCTCATACTGGATTACTCTGAACATCATAAGAGAGCGGACTCTTTAATAGGCTACAGAAAGCTGAAAGACTTTTTCTTTTTTTTGCAAAGAGATCTGACAGATGGAAAGCTCACAAACAGGATTTTGTGGTATATCTAGCAAAGCAATTTCCCTTCCCTTTAGCCAGAGTACAGTTAATTTTTCATAGCCGGGGCTGCTGTTGGTGGTTGCAGAGTGAATTTAACATCCATTTTCCAACAATATCCAGGGCCTGTCACTTTGGAGCAGGAGCTTTATTTCATGCACTGATACATGCTGCCATCTCCTCTAACTGACACACTCACAGTGATCTCTGGCAGAGCCGGGGAACATACTGGCTACCTATTAAATGTACATGGGCCTGCCTCTCCGGATAGAAAATGCTGAGATGTGAAAAGTTGAGCCACAGCTACAGCAATTGAATGCCTTTGTGCATATGAATGCAATTCTGCATACGAAAGTGGCATAAAGAGATTGAGATGATTAGGTTTGATTTGCATGTAAATTGTTTTCTTTTTTTTTTGCCCCCGTTGAATGCTAAAGCTCCTTCTAGATTGAAGCACCACATAATGTGTGTGTTTGTGTGTTTTTATGAAATACGGTTGGCTTTTAAAGATAGTCTCTTGTTGCTGTTGATTGCAAGTGCATCTCTCCCATTTTGTATGTGTTTGTTGCTGAGATGGCTGATTGAAACAGAATCATGGTTGTATGCGACGCTTCACACCAGTAGAGCTGATTCGTACTTCAACGCTTACACCACAACATATAAATCACACATGTCACCTTCCTTACGGACAATACATTTTAATTTGAATGACTTTCAGGGATTTCTACATGTGATGCACATGCAACTTAATGCAATGCTGCAAATTGCTAGCTCTGGTCCCACAACACACAAACTCATGTCATTAATTATGAGGATGAGTGGCTTCCTCCGGCGTGCCAGCATGGCCTTCTCTTGCGACTGGGATTGGGACATTCTGGACATGAAGGCCAGGCGTATCATGGCTCTCCAGCTGGCTGTGGATCTTCAGGCCCACTGATTGACCCCAGTCCAGCTGAACAGACCGTAGCCCTGGATGTCACCCTCTTCCCTCACCCCGGTCCACTGGCTCCTGCAAGGACCCAGACAGATTCTCTGATGGGTCATCAAACCAAACTGCCTGTACGGTTGGCTAGCGCCAAGGTCATGAATGACAAAAATCAGGGTCCCACTGCTACTCCGCCCCCGCTCCTCTCCAACTTAGAAAGTGTGTAATGTTCAGTGCTGTTCAGGCCTGGCTTGAATACATAGTTAGCCTGGGTGTGTAGTTAATACTGACACTGAGTGGTTTAGAATCAGTATATTGGCATTGCTTGTTTTATGTGCTTTGCAGGAGTAATTAAGCAATGGTTGCTGAGTAAATGAATGCAGCAACAGCCCTGTCAATAAATCTGTTTCAAGATAACTTAATTTGGCTAAGCACTGTGTTACAGAATACTGTGACACATATTATATCACTCGGCTGGAAACATTCTGATGATGAATTATTGAACATAAATCCATTATCTTGAACATATTTTATTTATGAATGCACCAAGACACTGGAGGACTTTAACACTGCAGGGTAATTATTGTTCCACATTGTGTCACCACTCTTCTCTCAGATGCAACTGCCAGAGCAAACTGCAATGAATCAAAGAATTGCAAGTTTTGATTGACATTTTGTGTGTGCACAAGGCCCAAAGCGACATTAGCCCAATTGCTTTATTTAATGCTTTCTCCCACATTCTGTTTCTCTTTTAGCGCGCCTTGTAAACACTGATGCAATAATGCATTCCATTATACAGGGGAGAGGAGCTGAGTGTCTCTCGTGGCTCCTCTCCATCTCAATAATAGGTCAACAGCTGTATTTAAAAAATTAATCACATTCTTGGCAGTTGCAAAGGTTAGCCGCACCGCTCTGAGATGCAATATTGGAGGCTCAGATCAGCAGCAAATCTCGGCAGAGATGAGGAAGAGTTGCCTTTGATGAGTACAGCATGTAAATGATTTGTGTGTGTTTATAGGACACGGGGCTGGCCCTGCCTCACTCCAAGACAGCGGTGTCTGCACCACTCTGTGGCAGAGGCTGGCAACAGCAGATGGAAATAAGCAAGAGAGGGGAGGGCTGACCCCGCTTACAGCTCTTCACAGTTTGTACTCTCTTTCTTTTTCCTCTCCCAGTCTGTCTCCGTTTCATTTTAAGACTTGTTTGATTCTTCTTTTTTTTTAATGATGTTTATTTCTTAATTTCCCTGCCTTGTTTGTTGTTGACAAGTCCACTTCTATTTAAGTATCTCAGGGAGTTTGAAGAAGGTATCTGTAACACTATCGGAGATCCTTCACCCATGAAACATGCTATTGTGTTAGTTTCACGACTTCTGCAGAACATAATCATATTTCTCAAATGTCCTCACAGCTTTCAGACGTCACAACTCAGGACAACTAAACAGCTTGTTTGCTATGTTTCCCGATGGAGACATTATCAGCCTGTTAGTGTGATCTTTTAAGAAATTAAAATATTGATGCCTTTCTCACGTCAACAACAAATTACTCTCAAAGATATCTTGAGGTACGCGGACACACTGATGAAATATGAACGTCTACCATGGATTGCTTTTAGTATTTCTGAAATATTCACAGTGGTAATTTTGGAGTGCAGTGGCTCTTGCTCGGTGTTCGCATGCTGACACTTGGTGATGAATTTTTCAGCAGTGATTTGATTTGGCCGTCACAGTAAATGGATAGCTTTGATAAGTCAGGAACATTGGTACCTGGATTGTTGGATGAAAATGAAATACTGCATGATGCAAGTGAGTGAAAGGAGTGTTGAAATGCTGCCGTTTGTCTGAAGCTCTTGACAGTTCAGAGAGCTGTGCCGCCGATGAGCTATTATGTTGTTTGCACATGTCGGCTTCCGAAGCCTCTGTCTGTCTACTAGTAACGTTTAGCATATGAATGAGAAAACCCTACAATAATTATTACTTCACCCCAAGGTTCACCCTTCACTGGGAAAAATGTATCTGAAAATAATTTGTCTTATAATCTGAGGGTCCCACCTCAGCCAGAGTTCATATATTAACACCAGCTTTTTATGCTAATGCTGATTTTTCTCCCTTGGAGTGTAATTAGGAGTGAGAAAACAATCAGAAGATAAATAATCGTCTATTAAAAGAGAATGAGAATAGTGTTGAGACCCTTCGGGAAATCAGATTCACTATCATTTCATTCCACTTATTAAAAGAAGAAGACGACCAGGCCTGGCAACTCCTTTCCATCTCCTTCAGTTTGAGAACTGCCTAGCCTAGTTTTATACATCCGTTTTGGGAAGATGCTGCACAGTCTAGCGAGGTCTAGAGCAACTTGTCCCTCGGGGTGCGCAGGCTTTCGTTCAGGGAAACTGAAATACACCCAGGTAAACAGCTTTAATCTGATTTCAGCATGCAAACAGACTAACTTTTGATGTGTATCTTTCTGCATTCCTATATAACAACAGCAAATTTCAACAGCTGGATTCAATAAAATTTTGCTTTTACTTTTTTCCTTCTAAATTCAAACATCAGTCACTTTTGAAGTGGCTCAAACAAATCCCCACAGTCACCTTACCGAACCTGCTTCCTGGAAGATAATACAGTAATGCCTTGAAAGCTCAATAGGCCATTCATTATTATGGTTTGGGCCCACCGTCACAAATTCCAGACAAAAGTGAATTTCCTATTCCCTGTCAATAACAAGCTCGATGTCACCTCTGAAGGTGAGGGAGCATGATTCAATAAAGCTTTCTCTTTTTTTTCCCTTTGACCCCTAGTCACCTTGTTAGTAAGAGAGAGTTGAATTACCCTACAGGCCTTTCTAGAACACACCTCTGATAACACAGCTCAACCAGGATGTAGCTTTTTCCACTGTTGAAAGATATATTTTAGGTCCATGCTCCTCTTAAAGGGACAATAAATACAGATCTTACTTCCATATAGCAAACAATAACCGCAACAAATTCACTGTGGTTGATTCCATACAATTTTACGCTTCTATATGGCTTATTTAACCATGACTCCAGTGTCTAGACTATACGCATGAAAACAGCTTTGTTGCGTGATGTAGCAGCAGAGGTGAGCCGATGTATGAGCCAGTGTTCTGGCCCTGGAAGCCGTGCCTCCTCCTATTGCCGCTACCTGTGATCTGAGTCTTGTAGGGCCGTGTCTGCAGCCCATAGGCCCCCTGTGTTTTAAGTACCGGATAGCATGCACGTCTCCGCCGTCCATGTTTGTAGGATATTGAAAAAGACCTTTGTCAGGAAGCTGAGGCCCACTGGCCATTGGGGAGCAGTGATCGTGCTGCTCCAAATTACTATATCACCTTTCTCTATTCATCCTAGTAAACAATAAAGTCAGATGTCTGATGGGTGACACTCATGCAACGGGCTCTTTTGCTTTAGCACGTTAAAAGATTTTCCACCAGAGTGTATTTATTGTAGTATAAAATATTATGGCAGCGGGTAACATATCTTCCTGAGTGCATTGTGTGTGCAGCATTGAAATGTGACTAGAAATGAATCAATGCACAAGGTTGCGCTGTTGCTATTGCTATGCAAGCAAGATAGATGGCTTACATTTAATTTATATAATATTCCCCGTAGAATCATTTTTATTACGGGGGATCTGGGTAGGAATATTTGGCCTATAAAGAAATTAACTTTGTCTCATTGCTAAGTACACCAATGCATCAAGCCATTATCTCTGCGATAGATGAATCATATTTGATATTATGCAAGACAAATGTATTCATATTGCATATTTTTCTAATTTTTCCTGTCCGACCATCTGTGTGTGTTACGTCTTACCAAGATTAATCCGCTGATCCTATTGGGAAAGAGGGCAGGTATTTCCCCTGACACACAGTAGTAAGTAAGAGCTGATATCAAAGCATAATCCACCACATTATATATTAGATTTTTGAAATGTATCAGGGACAGTGATTTCCTCAACCGGGCCATATTGAGACCTGATTTATTCTGTATTATTATTTCGTGTGTGTGTGTGTGTGTGTTTGTGTGTGTTAGGGCTACGCAAATTGGGGGCAGACCGCAGCCAGAGAAGTCATACGTATGTGGAGCGCTGTGAATATCGTTGACATATGAAATATGACTTTGTGTCCTTGGATCAGTGTGCCAAATCATTTAAGCAGAATGACCCTTGACTGGATTTGAAAGAGGAGGGTGAACCGAGGGGGAGAGACACAGGGCAAAGGTTGCCCTCCAACATGGTCGCTGTTGACCCATATTCCATCTATCCTCAGCTACAAAGATCCGTTATTATTTTCCCAGGAAATTGCAGCATTTGATCTCACCTACACCTCTTTCTTTACTTAAGTGTCCCTGAGTTAGGTGTAATTGAAGTCAGACGATGATTTACAGAGACAACACTCGCCTAGCACGCTGTTCGGCCTGTTACAACCACTGTCTTACATGTGCCCCCCTAAATTCACTTATGTAGAACACTTGTGTTTCCCAAGGCGTTAGACAGGACATGTGGATGCACAGGCAGATTGCAAACTAGTGTTAATGATCGACCTGTCAGGCTGAATCTGTATTACTTAATCTCCCGGTCCTGCTGTACATGATCAAAGCAATGCAAATGCTGTGGGGTATTGATTTCTACAGCATCTCCGCTCTTGCACTTAAATTACAGCTACCCACATTTTCCATCCACCTATCGTACCCCAGAACTACTGTCATTCGAACAGCCTGGAACAACAGAGCTGGTCTTTCCTATGTTTTAGTTAATGTTAAAAGATGTTTTTGCATGGTGTTTAGCAAAATGCAAGTGATGATATCTTATTTGATGTTATTCTGTTAATACGTGCAGCTAAAAATGTCTGTAGTATGCTTTGCAAAATCAAGTATTTAAATCTGTATATCCCATTGCAGATATGAAATTGAAGATCAGGGGATTAAAGAGGATGCAGAGCTGAAACAGATGGTTTGCTATGATGTGTCCTAAATGCTAATCCTGTCAACCTTTTACACTCTGACATATTGTGAAAGGTATAGTCTGCGTGATGTTGATTGTCACCTCTGTACTCTCTGAAACCATATCCTCACAAATGATAGGCTGTCCCCAAAAAACAGGACATTATAGAGAGTGAACAGTAATTGATGCTGTTTTGATCAAGAAGTCTGTCCGAATTTGGTTAAAACTCTTGTTGCTACTCATGAGGAATGTGACTGGACAGCGGTGAAACCAATTTAACGTCCCATTCTTGAAATGTGAGCAGCCACAGTGAACTCTCTGTCACAATGAAACATGGTGATTAAGACAGCCAGTGGGAGATGAAAATGAATTCCCTCAGCTCTGAAGAGGTGTTGTATGGAATTGTCACAGGTCACCCTTCAGGCGTCTGGCTCTTGCAAAGTAATTCATCCAATGCATTATCCCAATAATGATAAATTTCAAGCATTATCAATTGGGATGTTTCCTCACACAAGACTTTAAATGATATTTAGGAAAAAGGTCTACGGATCATTAGCCTTTTGTTATATTCCTCACATGCTGCTGTTGCAGACTTGAGATTCTATTTAATCTCCAAAAGCAATTTGTGACATAGACTGAGTGAAATATTGGAAGACCTTTTTCTTATAAATTATGCATAATTGAAACAGTTATCCTATTTATTTTTTCTTTCTTTCTTTCTTTTTAAATAGTTTAAATGATGTAAAAAAAAAATGTATATTCATGCTGAACTCCTTCAGCCTGCTATAACAGTTTTTTATTTTTTTACCACTCGGGGCGGCAGAATCTAACCCTGACATACTAATTTCACCTCCTATTTATTTATTTGTTTTACCAATTTTAATTTCTTTCTTTATGTTTTAATAGTTTAAATTACATTAAAAATGTATATTCATGCTGAACCCCTTCAGCCTGCTATAACAGTTTGGGTTTTCTTGCCACTCGGGGGCGGCAGAATCTAACTGTGAACACCTTGACATATTAATACCAGCTTTTAAATTGATATAGCAAACTTGTTAGCAAAGAGTTGCTTATTTACACATCGAGCAGATATGGAGCAACACTGGGATTCTTTTGGACTCGTGTTTTTGTCAAGTTGGCCAAAGTTATTAAAAGGTTCACTCCTTTTAGCTTTTGTTTGGTTTCAACCAATTCCTGAGGGAAATATATGGCTCTTTAGCTGCTAAATGAATGCTCCACTATGTTCACCAGCTAGTGGCTAAATGTGTCTGTCTGCTGTGCTGGACAAGTATAGCGTATAGTACGCTTTTAGAGGTTTATTGCTTAAAAAAAACTGCCATGCAGCTGAATATTATGCAGAGTTGAGTAATGATTACTGTGGTTTCGTCACTTTGAGGGGCTCCTCCAAAAGTATTGATTATAGCTGCTTTAATTTGACATCATCCAAGGCTTTAAATAAAGTCAAAAGTGATATGTTACTTGTAAACCCATGACAATGCACTATAGCAACATATAAGCTAATGCTTTAAAAGCATTACTATATAACCTTTAAAAATATTATCATAGAAAATTTGTCAGACTCAATCTTGCCTTTAGCACATTCTTACTGATACAGAATAAGCTAATCACTGGATTCATTTTTTATGCAGCAAAGTAATTTAAGAAAGTTAATGCAGCAAACATTGATCCAGTGTTCCACCCTTTTCATCATGCTTAAATAGAGGTATGCACTCTAAACATTTGTCAAGTTTTTACAACTATAATCACTTTGATGATGCATTATCTCCAAAAAATACATGAATGCAAACATAAAATCGTTTTCTAACACATGCTCCATTCCCTGTCTTTATATACAATATGCCTGGAATACAATCCCCTTTTATACTAGCAATCTTCCTTTCTATTCTAATATTTGTGAAATACAATAATGTGCTTTGTTATGAGAATGAATACATTTGGGGAAAAATAATGCAGAATATATTATTTATTGTATTATATTTACAAACAATCAAAACATTTTTTTATTTATTTTATCTGCAGATTGATGATTCAAACAAAAACAGCAAAGAATGTTGCTGACTAAAAGCACATATGTTACATTGCTGTTTATTGGTCCCGTATGATTGTAGGCCTTTCCAGCAATGTTGTCTGCTCCACTCACACCCAAATAGTGGCTGTGCTTGTGTGTGGATGGCACCCTTCAGTTTTCTAATTGATGACTACTGGGTGCTGTCCGACGGAAGCAGTCTGCTGGCAAACACACAGGAGGAAACCACTGCCAAGACAGCTTATCTATCAGATTGCTCTTTGAACTTCAAGCTTATGAGCTGCTGACAAACTCAGACTCTGCATGGCGGCGCACTGCAGTGCCCCTTGCCTTCCTTCCTCTACTCAATCCCTGAGACCTTGTGGAATTTACAAAGTCAACATTGGAGTCTAAAGAAGGGAAATATCCTGCTGTTTTTCCCTCACAAACGTGTGCAATCTTTGGCGCACTGTGATTCCGACTTAACTCTAAATGGAAACAGTGTTGTTTCTTTTCTTTCACGCCACCACCTAGCAGCAGAACAGCGTGTCAGACCACTTTCCTCTGGATAATTTCAGACATGAGAGGCCCATTTCAGCCTTCTCTAGCCCCCCTTTTGCCCGCACGGCCTGGCCTTAATTAGGCCGACTTATTGGTTGCACATGGCCAAAGTGCACTGTGTGTTATCCTCACGCGAAAGGTGCTGAGGAAATTGCTGAGTCTTCTGTCATAAGACAAGTTCTGAAGGCGATTTCCTTGGCTTGCTTTGCACGCGTGGCCTGGCGTCAGCCCGGTGGCAAGGGGAATAATGAGGCTTAGCAGGGCCTTAAACCTGGCAGCTCCTCATGCCTCACAGAAAACTGATATCTAGAGTGGGCCGGACATGGTGCCCTGAGGGATCTCTGATGCCGTCCTATGGGAGATTAGCTTTGCTACTCTTCCCCTTGTATGCTTCCTTTCTTAATTCACTAAACTAATAGTGTGCTCACACACACCAAGGAGAGAAAAAAATGATTAAATAATCAAAGAAAGTGGCTTCTTGTCAAATTGGATGGAGTGGGGTTATTCATTTGATTGATAATGTGAGCAAAAAAAACATCACAGGCCTGCTGATGGAATTAAGCATACACTGTAATGAATTGCTGCAATATAAAGTGGATTTACAACGGTATCTTACAGTATTTTAAAATAACTAACATACAGTTAAATATTCATCCTTCACATGTAAATTAACACTTAATGCTGTCATTTAACCATAGTGGCAGATTATCACTATCCATTTATTAATCCAACTGCTCAGAGCCCACTAATCATTTTTGAGTGACAAGACATAGCTTCAGTAGTCATCCTTCTGAGCACAGCCATGTGGAGATCAACCGAGGAACTGAGGTAAAGTTACGTTTATCACCAGTATTATTTTGTCTTCATGATTATTGACCTGTTCATATCTCAGATAAAGTTGGTTTGGTCTGTTTCATTATATCAGGTTGCTAAAATTGGTGAAGCAAGCTCTGTAATGTTAGCTAGCTCGAGCTCAAGTAGCTATAGTAACGTTAGCTAGCTGACAGCATAGCCAGCAAAGTTAACATTAGTAAAGTTCATCGCCAATTACAGTGTGACGATCTAACATTGGTCACCCAACTGTGTTTATTTGTGCTATTATAGAGCCGGCTGTAGAACTGCACACCAGAACAAACGGGAAGATGTTCAAAAGGGAGTGGAGACCTGGAGTTGCCAATGTCTGTCTCGAAGACAATGAAGAATTGAGCCAGTCAAATCCTCTCTCACTGTTCGCTCTCTCTTTCTCCTTCTCTTCTCTTTCTACTTGACACTGTCATGTAGGTCATGCAGTTCACATTTACATGTGTAAAATGTATACGTAATTATTTATTTTTCTTCTAAATATGCAGTACCTCTTCAGTTTTGGAATACAAAGGTCCCTAATATTATTTGTCTTACAAAGTCAACTGTATAAATGATTGAGGACAAGTAATAAACTTCCGCAATATTGTATTGTATATGAATTCTTGTGTTTTCTACTTCTTTTGTTGTTGTGGGGAATTAAATGCAAAAGTAGCAGATTTCGTTACCCTTTGTAAATTTACGGTAACATGGTAGCTGGTATATACTATACAAATACCACAAAACGTTATTCTACTATCACAGACTATAATTCAATATACGGTACGATACTGTTAAAATATATTACAGTAGTGTACAGGTAAATAGGCCCAATGTAATTTGTTTATCTGATATGTTAATTAGTATGTGTCTACTTGCAGGAATGCTGAATTTTGTCTTTCATCTTGAAATGATACATAAAAGATATGGGTCAAAAGGTGAATGTATACAGTATATAAGAAAATGTGATCCGTGCTTCATGATGTTGTGTGATGAATATAACAAGGCACAGATTTCAGCACACATGCATACACGTACACATGCTCTGATATTATGTGTTTATATGTCTTTCTATGTGTGTGCTCTTGTGTCCTTGGTGAAGATGAAAAGTTTTTTGGACTTGTAACCCCTCTTCCCCTGCCGGTAATCACCCCAGAGCCCTGTAATCCCTGGCGCATGCAAATGCCGCCGGGGGAATATTACTGTTCATAATATTAATCTGCTCTCAAATTCCTTTCTGTTACCAAGATGAGGGGCCTCGTGCACCATGTTCTTATGGGTATTAAGTGTGCTACAAGAGATTCATCGAGAGGTAGATTCTGACTCGTCAGGGATCAAGCCCAGCCTGAGGTCGTATCGCTGCTTTAAGGAACACCCGCGAGCACGCAAAACCCATCTCCATATTCTCATAAACAGCCTGACATGAAAGACGCTGTGCCACAGCAGGGACTCAAATCCACACCCAGCCCACATGAATCATGTCAGCCTGATCCAGAAGAGGGTTAAAGCCTCTTTAAGGTGCTCGGTCCCCGGCTGTGATACGTGACTTAGCAGCAGGTAAACTGCCGTGCCATAGGGCTGAGGAGAGCAGCATTGTCTGCATCTGCTGATCAAAGGCACGGCAGCGCACCTCCACCGCACACTTCTAAAACCAAGACGTAGAAATGAATAGGATCCCACCAGATGGATTTGAACCCTTTTCCCTTTCAGCTGCTGTTCATCATCCTGTACCTGAAATTTGGCATTGTAACATTTGTCGTACATAGCTTAGCGCCAGGGTGGATTTGTGGCTTTTCAAAGGGCCTAAGTACAACAGTGTAATCATACTAAGCCTAAATTTATTATTAAAATAATGCAGGGCTAATGACCAGAATTACTTTAATTATAGAGTAGCTGTCTTTGAGGTGTGGAGACACAAAGTATTTAGCTAATATGAGCTATTAGGCACTCTGATGACCCTTTTCCCAAATGACAAATTTCTCAGCTTTGCTCATTTTTATGCTGATGGATGTACAGCATCACACGAGACCCTCTCGAGTTCAGGAGTTGAGAAGCCAGTCTTGCAGATAAAAGCCTCGCCCAATCCTTAACTGGCGCTCTGTATTTATTAGTTAATGTTTCCCCCCCCCTCGCCCTCATGACTTGTGCATGTACTTGCCTGAGATGTCTGAGCGGGTGTGGAATTGGATGCAGTCCACTGTGTCACTGGGAGTATTTATGCAATCAGAAAGCGAGCACGCAGATGTGCAGTGGTGCCAGTGGCGTGTGAAATCTGTCGGCAGGATTGACACTTGGATGACGGATACCTGTAAAATACATGCACGCCTCTGAGAAGGATATTTTGTCTGGTGTTACACAAAACACTCAGCGACACTACTGAGGGATTCCACCCTCCCCCCCCATGGTATAAGAAGAAACCCTGTCTGAAGTTGGGCTGAGGCAAGATGAAGAGAGAGGCCTCCGCTGCAACATTCAGATCATTTTGCTGTCTGGGAAATGCACATTCAATTATAAAGGCAGCGCTGCATGTAAAGCTGTTTGTTCAGTTCCCTGAGCAACAGCCAAACTGAGAACTTGTAATGGAAAGCCGGTCTCTTGAAACGGTGAGCATTTACATGCCAGGTGTTTGTGTTCTGCCTTCACAGGAGATTGGACGGAAATCTACATTATTTCTACATTATGTGTCTCCATGTCTGATCTTGTGGAGAGGAACAAAGAAAAATGGTGGAATTTGTAATGCAGCATATTGATCGGTGTTAGCTGGTGTCTCTGTATCGTACTCCTGTAAGTGGTGTGGCGTGTTATGACCCTTAGCTTCCCTCTACAGGGGTATTAGTCACCATTAGCTGTTCTAAGGTCACCTTGCAATGAGCCGACCGTCCCTGTGGAGGTGACACTGTCAGAGTGTCACTTGGCATGTGTAGACTTGTATCTTAACCTTGACCAAATAAAATGTGTTTTCCTGTAGTTAAAGATTTCCAATGGGGCCCAAGGCTATGAAGCCTTAGGGATTTTACTCTCCAACCCCCTCTGCTTATCCTGCTGCCTACCCTGTTAGTTATCAGTATAAATGCAGACCACCATTCATGCATTAAGTGCATAATTATTCCATTTCCAAGATAAATCTGGTGTATAGTGTCATATCCATCATGGCTGTCACCTCCTACATGGAGAGTAGGGCACTAAATGAAAGCCTTTTTGCTCATATGCACTTCTATATAGTCATCAATTTTGAGCAGTCTATTCATTGTTTGGTTTGACAGACGTGAGCTAATAATGAATGATCAAGCAATGCCCCTCAAACAAGAATAGGCAGCATAAGCATACATCGGCACTAAGGTAGAGGAGGGAGGGGTGTCATTCCACAGCACAGACAGAGCTACAGTAGACAGTCAATCCTCTTCTGCATTACCCCTTATTTTTTCAAGGTTGCTGTTCTGGCAATGGGGACGATGTCAACGAATTTGTAGCGATCAATATTTGTGAGTATGTCTGATCAAGAGGACAACCAATATACAAGTGTTAACAAAGGGCCTAGGCCATACCAATGCAGGTTTACAGCTTGTATACACTGGGATATGATGTGAAAACAGTGGTTCAGTCCTCAGATGGTGCCCAAAGAGGAGCTCTGATCCTTGTCCCCGCCTTGTTTCGCAATGAATAACATTGCTTGTCCACTCAGGACGGACATGGAAAAAAGATTTAGGCCTTGGGCCACGGGATGATGTTTATTTTTTCCCTTATATTATGTGTTATTCCATTTAACATGGGATTATGCGTGTTTTTGCTGATATAAAGCTGAAGTAAGGCTTCTGGGCTGATTGGAAGTAAAGCAGGTTATGTAGTGTACATAATGAGAATATTTGGGCAATATTGGGGTTATTTTGAAAGGCTTAGTTGAGGACAGCAATCCAAAAAACATTGCTTTCCCACAAGGTTTCACTGGTGGAGACTTTGTTTAAAGACATGCTACACAGTGCCATCAATTAAGTAAAAAATAAACACTGCCTTCAAAGTAAGCTATGTAAGTGTTACAAACTGCAGTGGCATTATATATATTTTTTCTCTTATTAAAATTGGATTTGACTTGCTATGATTGAACACCATCATGCTGAATACATCACTATGTGGCTCATCTGATATAACAAATCTGGCAGTCTTTTTCGGCTGATATTATTAGCCTTTCACAAAAGATGCATTAGAAATGTTTCCAGCATCGTTGAGGGGGATGTATGTGCCATGTATTATGGGTATTAGTTTATAATAATGTTGGCTACCCTACAGAATCTCACAATAGATAGTCCAAATGCAGCTTTAGGCTCCCCAAACTGCAATGTGTAGATATGTCATGGGTTACATGCTTGGCTGCCCCTGTTGCATTTACAGTAATTGATTCTTTTCAATGATTTTAAAATGCAGAGGCCCCTGCTGGCATTGCATGTTTGAAGAGAGCGCAGGCATGTCACGCATGGCTTACTTCCGCAGATATGCTGCTTTTTTTGTAATTCAATCCGGCCTCTCTGCACCTAACCAAGGTGATTAACTGGCTGGGACACAAGTGCTGCTGGACTTCCTCCCCTGGATTATGCCCATTGACCGACTATCTCCATGTAATCTCATGCATAATGACACACATTCACATACTCTCATTCTTTATCTGATTTGGCTTTGAAAATATGGATGGTAATGATTTGTGTTCATTTTCTTTTTATGGTTGACTGACAGAAATACTGGTGTTCAAAGGCAAGATGCAGTAACAACACATTTTGTTAAAACTGAGTTTCTACATTTACTTAATTCTTAAAACTCATACATTAAAAGCAGCAAGAATAGCAACCTCTGAAAATGCTGAAAAATACACAAATCATACTGATATTGTGGTAATTCACTGATAATTAACTAAATGACCTAGTAGATAAATAGAAACCTAAAATGTAAATCGCTGCTAAAAGTAACTAGCTTAATAGAGTAGCAGTGTCTGTTGTCACAGCTTTTAACTTCAGTGGAACCCATGTGATATAAGCTATCTTTAAATCACACATCCAAATGTATCAAATTGTTTCAGTTGCCCAAAATTATTTCAACATACGCTTCCATGTGTGCTTGCAATATTGCTGTCAAAAGGACCTCTCACCCACATCATACTGTATTTTAGAAAGCAGCCTATGAATTTTTGATAAACACGATGTGTAGACCAACCAGTGAAATAATGCACAAAAGAGGACTCATCAAATGCGCTACAGCTCTGCTGTACACAGGCTTTATCTGTATTGTGCTGGTAAACAACAGAGAAGTTATTTTAGAAATGAAGCAATTAAGCAGATCCAAAATGAACACAACCCCCTTGTAAACCAGCACATGGCGATGTCATTTGCATGCCTTTGAATAACTAATCTCTGAGGGGAGTTCCTTCAGATGGAATTCTCAATGCCATGCGCTCTTTGTTTTAAACACAGCAAACAAACAAACAAAAGCATCCTGGGTCCAGAGTTACTCTACTCCCCCTCCCACCACACACACACACACACACACACACACACACACACACACCAACCCAGCCTCTCTCCGTATCCCTCTGTCTCTGCTGTCAGATGACCTACAGCTGACTGACAGTGACTGCAAAGGCCATCACTCACCGCCAGCAGTAAAAACAAAAAAGAAAAGAATGGGGGGTACCCTCTTATTAGATAAATAGAGAGAGTGAAAAGAAAAGAAAATAGCATCTGAAGTTGAGTGTAGATTTTTTTATTTTTTTTTGGCTTAATTAGAATCACCATTCATCATGGTCACAACATTTCCATTCATCCAGCTGATTGGGGACATGACAAATGAATGTGGGAATAAACGGAGTGTCAGGCCGGGGAGTGAGATGGATGTTCTCTCAGCAGGGAGGAGCGGGAGAAGTACAGTTAGCGCTGGCAAGTGGCCAGAGCTTCTGGGCATCATGTCTCACCACACATCACCACACATCACCCTAGGGGCCATAAGCAGGAGCACTTTCCCTCTTCTGGACCCCCTGTCACCCTTCCCTTCCCTATTTATTAGTAAATTAACAACATGTCACACTGGTACACATTCAACCCCCCACCACCTGCCCCGAATCTCCAAACTCACCTCCATGACCTGAAGTATCTGGATGTCAATCAAAGAAAAAAAATTAATTTGTGCAGGCATGCTGTGCTTCCTTGAAGCGACTTCTCTTTCACGACTTCCGTGGTGTGATGTTGCGATGTAGAACGGATGTACGATGAATGTTAAGAGTTGTACTAGTTGTTGTCTGGATGTAATTATAAAACAGGAACACTGAACATTAGCTGAGCCCTTACAGTGAATAGATTAAATAGACAGTTTAGCACAATGCTCTGTTTTATTCTGCACCACTGTGTTCTTGGCAGGAGCCGGAGGGCCACTGTGCCCATTGATGTGTAAAGCGGAGCGAGCGGTGCGAAGGGTGGCTGAGTTCAGACTGAATTAGACACCATTAGAAAGTGTTTGACTGACATACTGTAAGCCCCTTCTTCTACTGACATTATTAGCAAACTCACTTTGATCCTATTATACAGCAGACAATTGTTATTCTAGAAATGAAGAAAAAATAATAGTGTTATAAAGATTAATGCACCCCTACACCTCATTCTTCCATCCGCCCACTTTTGCATAGACCCGGCTCTCATATAAATTTGAATTGGTTTTTCAATTATTAGAGTGCCTCAGCTCTCTCTGGCTAAACAAAGAATTTCCATCGGATCCATTGAGATGAAGTTAGATTATGCATTACCGCAATATCCAATTTAATAACTCAGATTTTCCTTTATTGTCTTTTCTGTTTGCATTGTATTCCTTTAAACGACTTAACCAGGCGGGATGGCAGACTTGCGTTGACAGGACCTCTGCAGTTCCTCCTGACAAAGACCTACACAGGGCTCACATCAATGATTCAGAGCGTGAATAAATACAGGCCGTCTTCAGAAAAGATGACAAAAAGTTGAATTCATGGTTCAGCTGACTTAGTGGAGCAGAATAAAAGGGATTCAATTAATTACAGAGTAAATCAATATCTGTCTCAACTCAAACAGCTTCAAAAATAACTGATTTGACTCAGTTTGTCAGTTTAACTTCCACTTATCATATTTTAATCACACTTCATTTTAGAGCTCGCACTTATTAATCTGTCACTCTATTTGAATGTTGTATTGTTTGTCTGAAATATTGTTAGTTCAAACTATATATATTTAAGTGTTTGGTAATATACACTGCATATGTGTGTATAATATATACTTATTTCTTCAAATGACAAATGGTGAATCTTTGCACGAGATGATCTCACAGCACCACTTTTCTCAAAGCGAGCACGTCGATGGTGTCATATCAAATTTGAAGAATTATATTGATTGAGCTGCATAAACAACCTGCAGAGGAAGTCGGATTCACTGTCACATTCAGACGCTTTAGTTTGGAAACAAAGAGAGTGGAAAAGGGGATTGTGATCGCAGCTCCGTGGCATATTGGAACAAAAGCCCAACCTGAATGATTTATCTTTTCCCCTCTTTGAAGCCGAGAAATGCCGTCTCCCCATTGCCTCCGTTTGAGCTGCGCTGGTGGAGTACCTGGGGAGGGCAGCACCACGCAAGACAGTAGGCTGTGAAGCGCTTGTCCCCATATTTAGTCTATGCAGAGAGACAGTGCATACAAAAGGGAAAGGGAGTACAACGGTTCTGGCCTGAGGCTATCTTATGTAGGGCTCTCTGAGCTTGAACAAAGTGCGTGAGACATTTTCGAAACACAGATGCATTTTGTTACAGAAGAAAAGAATAGATGAGAGGTAATGGCAACTCATGAAAATTAAAAACAGGAAAGCTCTGATGCATACCATGTTTCAGCAAGATCCCCGGGTGATTACATCCTATTGAAATATCCAGCTTGCTCTTGCTTGCTTGTATTAAAGCCGAGAGGCAGTGTTGAATAAGGCCATTTGGTACAAATCTGTCACTTGACACCCCCTCTGGTACCTTGCAATGCATGATGTAAGTGAAGGGCTCTTTAACTCGTAGGTGCTACCCCTGTAAGCCTGATTGAAATGCAGGTCTGAAGTTTATTTATTTATTTATGCATTTTTGACAAATATCTGATTTCCCTTATTTATACCAGAGATACGATATTCTGAAGACATCTGTTATGTTATTAATTTCACATAAATCTTAAGCTCCTCTATGCTTGAAATGAGGCTTCACTCAAGCTGAATTAATGAAACATGATTGTAAGTCCCTCACGTGGAAGAGGCTGTCATACAATATTGAGTTGCTTATAATCACTGTGTAATCTCACTGTCTGCCAGGGGAGGGCGGCGCGAAAGCCCCCCGTAAAACAATGTTTTGAGGAGATCAGAAGCCTTTGCCTGTATCTGGCAGGATGAAAAGACAGGGAGTCTGCAGCGAGGGAGGAAAAATGACTCATTGGTCGTCAGCGGAGAAGAAACTGCAGATTTATGCTGTGTACCCAAACGCTGTGATATGCGCTAATTGTCGAGATCAGAGAGCTGCATGTTTGCTTGAACTTGGGTAATTGTGCGTGTTAGTGCCTGGCAGTGCACAGAGAGACACTCAAGGCCTCGCACGTGAAACAGAGTTGAGGACGCCCACTGCCATGACTGACAGCATCACTAACTCTCAAGCTGGCAGGTGACAGACCCATGGGTGCGACAAACGGGACTCACCATGAGGGAAAGCCGTGGTGGGTCCTTGCTTGCATGAATAATAAAATTGAAAAACAGAAAGGTGTGTGTGTAAGTGTGCACGTACACACCACCATCATGTCATTTTTTTTAGTTTTAACAGTGTTATTTGGCCTGTGCTGTGTTTTATCTGGTGTGCAAACACTGCTGGGGCTGGCTGCCTCGCGCTGAAGGTCTCCGGTGTTTTGATGTGTTTAATGTCAGCGGCGTGTACAGCGACAGCCATAGCACTTTATCAGACAGACAGCCCCCGTTGCCAGGGGTCACCAGTCACGACACACGGGATGGCTGGGCTCACACTAGGCCGGTCTTGTCACATCGTGTAGCGCTCGTCACACCTCCACTGCAGTGTCATTGCATTACTTGGCAAAGCTTGTTACGCACCTGCCCTGCGACGGACGAGTCTCCAAAATAGAGTCATTTTGTAAATCGTTTGCAATGCCAAAACGGCACATGGCATTCAATCTGCGTTAATACCCAGTGACGTACAGTGAACTTCATCACCGACATCAGTCGAGGGAACACCGGGCTTTATCTGCCATCTCCATACACCACTGATGCTCCAACCCAGCCTAATTATTTTTCATGCAAAGCAACACAAGAGGAGCGAGTGACACAAAAACACAGTTGAAATTGGGATAGACCTCATCATTGTTTGGCTGCGCCCACGACGTAATTAAGATTCGCAAGGAGCCTGGCTCCTTTGTTCCCTCTGTATTGCAGCATTGTTCATCAGAAGTGAGCAGGAGTACAAATAATCGAGTGCAAACACTTCCTCCGGTGAAGCTAGCCCTTTCTCTAGAGGTTTACCCTACTTTACTTTTCAAACTGACAGAAATGGGTTGTCTCAAATCTGCCATGGCATCGCTTCATTAAAGAAGTAGCCTGCTTTAAAACAAACAAACAATACACCCCCCCCCCCCCCCCCCCCCCCCCACCCCCCCCCCCCCCTCCAGGCAGGCACATGCACACTTGCCACCCAACCCATCCAAAATGTGTCACATCCCCAGCAATCTGTAATTTTGGACTCGAGGGGTTAATTGCCTGCCATGGCATCAAAGGAGAGTTTTGATGTGCTTTTTGAGGGATGTCTTTAGCCAAGTTCGGGAGTAGAAGGGAGAGAGGAGTGAAAAGGGGGAGGGATGTGAGGAGAGCAGACGGAGAGGAGGGCACATGAGATTTCACTCGCGGCAAAGCAGCGCAGGCGTCTCCTCAGGTAATCCTGCCTCTCAAAGGCATTATTGAATTTTCTTGTTTTCTTCTTCTCTTTGTCAAGGCAGGGAGGAGAGAGTGTGTGCAGAGGGAGAATTGGGTGGGAGGGGGGGGGGTTAAACAGAGTGAGCCTGACTTCTGAAGGGTCTGCAGCGGGTGCTTGATTCTCATTCACCTCTGCAGATCCATGTCAAAACACAGCCAGACCTTTTAAAGCGCCTGGCTTTGAAGTATGAGGAGAGCCTCAAATCCAAGCTCTCCGCCACATATGCCCAGTCTGAAAAATTAGCAGCCATGTGCGTCTCCCTGCCCCTTTGAAGTTCCACGGACCACTCCTCTCTCCATGTTCTAACAGAGAAATCAAAAGGTATGCAGCCTGACTCCCAGATTACGGATAGTGATCGTGTATGGTAGCGCAGGCAAAGTGCCTCTTCTCTTTTCTTCAGTCAGACCATGAAAACCTCTACCTTGTTAACACTGTTTACCAAACTCTTCAGAAAAGCTCTGCAGAGTTGAAACAACTGGTAGAACAGTCAGTTGTGACAAAACCCCTCTGTGATCTGCCTGACGTGGATCTGAAGAGGTGCCTGTGAATCAAAGCAGCAGCTGCACTCATCTAAGACATTAACCAATTGTCTTTTCTCTACCTGACAGCCAGATCTTTGTTGTTTGTGAGCTGCAAATAAGAATTAGTTATGACTAACCTGCCTGATATAAGGTTACATCATTTTGAATCAAATGTGCAACACAAGGGCAGCATTAAAGGACAGAGCATTTGCCCTGAGGCCCATTAGTAAAAAAAAAAGAGCAAGGCTGTAAAGAGACTGGAGAAAGCTCCTATAAGCTGTTAAAAAAAAAAAGTTGTGTGCAAAGATCATAGAAAAGTCCTCAATATTTCTAGACATTGCTTCATCACTTTTGGCTAACCTACTTTGTAAAGAGCGATAATGAAAATAATTTGCATTCTCTCGACACAATGCAGCCCTCCTCTAGTTGCAGCGAGAGGGGACTTTGGGGGACTCGTCAAGAGAGGAGTATTAACCACACAATGTGCTGATGCTGCTTATCCCATTGTAATCTGACCTGATTGGAAGGGTTTGATTAAAAGCGAAGGGGGCCACACGCCTTCTAATCCCTGCTGAGCAACGCTCCATGACCCCAGCTAACCTCCTCAAATGCCATACGGCCCCCCTCCTGTCAAGACGGCTCAATGCACAGTACCAGACGGTGGAGTGTGCTGTGCAGGAGTTTAGGGCCTCTAATCCCCAAGCTTGTCTTGTCCCTTTCTCCTCTTATCCTCATCAATGAGACTTTCTCTCCTCACAAGAAGATTTGGGAGATGACTACTATTTTGGTGCTGGCAAGTGAAATAGCCCCGAGGGGTTGTGTAAACATTGTGGCTTAGCGCTAACCGTCATAAGAGAGGCTTCGAGACTAGTCTACGTACTTCTGAGGCAAGCAAATCCGCATCTTGTTATGAGGGAATTGGCTGTGCTAAAGCCTTGCTTAGTGACACATCTTGTTGTCAGAGGGTTTGTCTAAACAGGTATCTCAGCTGTAAGCTATCGTATCACTGCGCATCATCTGCATCCTCTGAACTTACTGTCATCGCATCATCCACCCCAGTTCATGAGGAAGCGCAAGTATCAGGGGTTTCAGTGAGAAACGTCATTTTAGCGCCAGTACCACAGAAAAAACATCTGGGTGCGAGTGCACCTGTGCGTGTTCAAACAAATGTGCATTTAGGCAACCCCCCCCATCCTCGAGAGCATCTTTAAGGTGCCTCGTTTGCAGTGAGTGTCGGAAGTCATCTCTAAAGCCCCTCAACTCCCTTCTGTTTGGTGTCTGACTACAATGAAAGAAATTGTCAGGTAGGGATGTGTTTGTGAGTGAGTGTGGGTGTGGGAGAGATGAGGGGAAGGGATCAGCTTGCTGTCAGTGTCAGTCTCTGATGGCTTCCTGTTAGTGAGCAGAAGAGCTTCAGTATACCTCGTTTTTTTGTTACCTGGTATGGACGTGTGTTCATACATGTGTTTGGGGGTAGTATAGTGGTGCTGGTTCTCTGCGGGCAGCCTGCCGCGTGGCTCTGATCAGATCCAGAGAGGAGGCTGTTGCGAAGCGGCTGTCTGCTGGCTCGGTCTGGTTCAGGTGTCAGAAAGAGAAGGCAAGAAAGATTAATGACCTCTCTGAAATGAAGGCCCTCCTACAGTTACCCCCAAACCTGCCTATCAAGGGAGGGGTCCACTAACTGTGACCGGGGATCGCCTGGGACAGGTAGGGTGATTTTTTTGAAAGGCCTCTCTGCTGATTGGTTTGGCGTGTCCTTTAGAGGGGTCACTGAGTGATGGAGTGGCGAGAAGACAGCGGACTGCCTTTGGTTGGCCTCTTCGAACAGCTCTCTCATTCATAGCCCTGTCTCTAGTAAGTCTCAGGAGGCAAGCTGCAGATGAAAAGGTCCTAATAGGTTGTCAGTGGATCTCAATACTCAGCAGCTCTCCTTATCTAATGAGGATATGAAAAGAACCGTTTGAATAGAACCAAACCTCCCGTTCTTGTTCTTGAAAAGGGCCTTGCTGCACAATTTGTGCAAAGCAGAAACATGACGGCGCACAAGACATGACAGCACGTTTGTCTTCACAACATTCAGCACAGGCTTGTGTTCTTAATTCAAAATAATTGATTTTATACATCCTATAATTACCTCTAAATGTCTTTAAGGAACCACACCATGTTAGGGCAGATCGAGACCAAGAGAGAAATAGTTAGGACGACTTTTTGCTTGTGTTTTGCTGTGACACTTCAGGATTTACGCAGCCTCGTGGCACCAAAACATGTTGTGAATGTTGCACAATAAAGGGGGTTTTAACTTCCTGTCAAAAACTGAAATTTTATTTTTTGTGTTTGACTTTTGAGTGCTTCAGGGGTGATGTAATGCAAATCTTTACTTTGATGAAAAAACAAGATATTCTGCTCAAATGTATTTGTTAGCAGCTTAGAAAATGTTTTCCTCTACATCAGTCTCAATAGATTGCTTATTTGGAGGCAGGAAGACGATGCAGGTTTCCTAGATTTGGGAGTGCTTCTTAATCAAATAAATGAAGTAATAAATAATGCAATTTAAGACGAAATGAATATATTCTTGCGTGCCTGCCCATACCTCTGGGGTCTATAAGGAGGCTGAAAAACTGTGAGTGTTGCCAGATTTGTGAAACACTTCTTATGAATTGCATATTCAGGGTATTTAACTTAGATGTAATTCGGGAAAGCAAGTGAGAGAGTTGTGTTTTTATCAGTCGTGACGGCAGACAGAGGCCTTTGGCGGGAAAATGTAAGAGTCTCCTGTATTGTAGCACTCACAATCTCCAGTCATCTCGCCTTACATGTTCACACTGGATCAACCACAGAGTCTTTTGTGCTCATCAATCCAAGCGCTATTAGCCAGTCCCCACCGAGGCTAGCCCGTGTTATGTCAGAACAGGCTACTTTCCTCTCCCTGATGGGCTCAGACACTTTTTATTTTTTTGGCCGTCGTCACCATAGTTATAGACCTTTATTACATAAACATGTTGACAAATGGTCCTCTGTAAACTTTGTTGCGGGCGACATTTATTCAGCAACAAAGCAGTTACTTGAGCTGGCTCCCTGGGCTTGCTTTCCATTCAGGCTAGTGATCAGTTGTCTGCACGCCAGCGGCCCCTGGGCTGCTAGCCCACCCATGATGGGGGGCTGAATGAAGGAACTTATTTATAATTGCAACTGAGGAAAGGTTTCCTAAAAGCATTTTTTTGCTTTTAATGAAGTTTACTGGCACCGGTAGGCTGGTAAGTCGCCAAAAGGTTTTAATATTCTTTAGTAACATGTTAATATGATTTGTCTTGGCAACAAGCAAAAAAGTGAAATTGGCACAGAGAGTAGCCATGAGCTGGAATCCCAATGCCAAATTTGTCATCCATGTTCTTACTTTGAGGTGGGGTTGGAGGGGTGGGGGGGGGGGGGGGGGATGTAATTAAGGCCATTGTTGTAGTTCTCCGTGGGGGGGCATTTGCTTTGGCTAAGCCTTGTAATTATGAATGATATCCTCTTTGGCCTGCTTTACTTTCTGTCCCTGCTGTAAAAATTGCGTTTGTTCCACACACCCCTGCAAGACGCAAGACAATCTTTGACCTGAATTGTCGTCACCTGCATTCGCTGCTCGGAGCAATGTTTTTCCTATTAATTTAGCCCATTCACTTAAAAGCTCGCCATCTCATAAGCGACCGTGCTAACACGATCACAAAACACGTCCGCCCGGCCTGCAGAGGGGCTGAGTGATCCCATCAGCGTTGGATTACCTGGCGGCCCCCCTACTCACTGTACCCGTTGAGAAAGACATTGGTGCCGCAGTATGCTGAGGCAGGAGGGTGGGATGACCCTTGAGGGTTTGGTTGACGGTGTGAAGGCTCCTCCAGGCCTGAGTGCTCTCTCTTACTGGGTGTCTCGCCTGACCTGGCCAGTAAGGCCAAGCACAGACCAGGCTTTCATTCCATCCGG
Organism: Anarrhichthys ocellatus; assembly: GCF_004355925.1. NCBI lineage: Eukaryota > Metazoa > Chordata > Actinopteri > Perciformes > Anarhichadidae > Anarrhichthys > Anarrhichthys ocellatus. The sequence goes on from NW_022280038.1 coordinate 3,812,613, forward strand.
CCCTGCGGCTTCAGCTCCTAATAAAGCTACCATTTGATCCCCTTGAATTTCTAAATCGTTCTCCTTTTGATTCCCTCTTAACTCGGCCTGCGTTTTTCCACTTTGTCCTGAATGGAGGGTCAGGTTTCCGCTCTCAGTGATGGAGTGTTTGGTGAATTGTGTATAGCTGTGTGTATGTATTTAGCAAACTGTCGACAAGAATTATGGCCCATTGATGAGATCATTTAAAGCAAGTTATTGCTGTGAGACTATCACATGACTGATATACTTAGTTGACAGAACATTGTGTAACCTATATTAGGTCATCACCAATCAGTTCAGTACCAAAATAAACCTTAATTTGGCATTTTAAATTAAGAATTACATCATTATTCAGCTAATACGATCTAATGCCGATACTGTAGCAAACAGTTTTGCATATCACGTGGTTGTATACAGTAAATATATCATCTTTTAAGATTTTAAATTCAACAATATTCCTGTTCATGTGAGTAGGCTGCCAATCAATTTTCTGCATTGCATTTGCATGCTAATGTGTGATCAGTTGTATCAAAAATAGTATAGTAAGTAAAGTAAAAACCTTTTTGGATCATTATTATTATTCCAGACGAGCTACCTGCAAACACAAAGCAGCATTAACATATCATGTATGTGTAGAACACACAAGAAGGCTCAATAAATAAGAAATCGCTCACAGCACACATACGTACTGCGATGTACGCTTGCTTGAAATTTACAGTAGGGTGGTTGCCAAGATGATTTGAATAGACATGTGGACTTCAGAGACCCAGGAAATTATAGGTTTGTTTTAAAAGGCTGATTATTCTCTGGTGTAATGAGCAAAGTACACCCATAAATTTGCTCGGCTGCCCCAAGGCAGGGCTCAGTGTGTGAGGACTCCATGGTGTTTTCTCTTTAACACCTCTCTTTAACTGCCGAGGATGGTGTTTAAGGAAATTACAGCCCAGGTAGCAGGCACTCCCAGGCTTTGTTAATTGAATGCCCTTTTCATCGCTGTTGTCCAACTGATTCCTACTGTGAGCTTTATTTTCAGAATTACAGCTTTGAATACACAAATTAAAACACAATTACTGCGTGAGCTGTCTGTAATCAGGCAGGCTGAAGTAAATTGTGTCCAACCCTTAGTCCTAGCCTCTGTTTTGAAATACAGCTTTTACCCTCAGGTGGAAGACACAGAGTTCTTCAGTGGGAGTTAAATTGTTAGATGTTTTCATTGTACATTTGGCAGTTAAATGACTCAGTGCTACAGAAGTGGTGCAATATGTCTTTGCTGCAAATTGTGAACATTTAATTATCCATCATTAATGTGTCTCTCATGAAAGAGTGTTTAGATGAGTAAACATGCATGCCATGGATGTTTTCATGACGGAATTTTGATTAATTTCATGTATAGTTATGGCGGACCAGCTGTGCTTTTGATTTTGTGTTGTATCGCATTCTATCGTATCAAATAGTATCGTGTTGTGTCGCGTCATGTTGTATTGTATACTGTATTGCATTGTATCGTACCATGTAGCATTTTCAACCCAAACCATATTCTTTATTTGTTGTTTGATTGGGAGGACTTGTTGCTTGTTTTGTATCGTATCATGTTTTATCCTGTTGTATTTTATTATGTTGTGTGATATTGTGTCGGATTGTATTCTGTTTTTTTGTATTCTGTTGTTTTGTTTCACTTTCCATAAGTCAGAGTAAGTCAGAGTACACAATTTGAACACAATAAAAAATGCAGTTTAACATCCACTATATGTTACCAGAAGTACATTTAGATCAAGTTCAAGGGAACCATTTCCATTGAATACTTTAAGCTCACAGAATCTTCATGCTTATAATGTATGTCAGTTTTCTAGTGTTTAGCTTCCAAATTGCAGTCCAAATATCAGGGGATTATTGACTCGGGCCCCGCTCGCTCAGATCACAGAGAAAGTATTTCCTGACATGTGTTGGTGCCCTGGCCTGTACCCGTGCCCGGCTCTGTGTGTGTGCCCGTGGCACTCAGCAGAACAGGGGGAAATGAAAGAGCTCTTATGCTGGTGCCAGTCACAGATGCCCAGCACCACCACCCGCCCACGTCACCGCCTGCTCTGTCTGCATTTCCCTCTGACACTGTCCGGACGGGGCCCTGCACAGACCTGCAGGTGGCCCCATTAGCAGGGAAAGTATGTCAGTGGAGCTGCCCAGGGAGTGTGAATGGAGCAGGCTGTTCCTGAATTCTGGCTCCTCAGGAGTGAAATAGATAGAAGGTAGGGCTGTACGGTTCATTGCAAAAGCATGGAAATAATGACTGCTGCAGTTTCTTAACTATTTTAACTACATGGTCGTGTTATATGTGATGCAATTTATTTCATTTAAACTGGGCATTTTGTATTTTGAAGCCTAACAGGAAAACAAAAGGCCAAAAGGCAAGTTTTCTGCACACATATCAAAATGTATATTATAATCTCAGCACTGAGTAAATACTGTATATTGCAATAAATGTTTTTGCTCATATAGAGGGGTCCTAGGTGTGAGGAGAGGGGGAGGGAGGCCTGGGAATGGGGCTACCGTGTGCGTGCCTCGTACGGCGCAGCATCCAGACTCCAACCTAGCCAGATCCAGGCCCAGCCTCACAGCTATCTGTTCCACAAGCTGAGATCAAAGCACCGGTGCTGGCAAATCTGCCCGGGCTCCGGCACAGCCTTGCTCCAGCAGCTGCTGAGCAGGAACAGCCCCAGCATGCCTTGTTGAGGTTGGGGAAAGGAGCTGAAAGATTCATGGGCTGGATGTGTCATTAACTCACTGCATGATTGATGTCCCACATGACAAATAATGTCACAACTCAAAAGGAGAAAAAAGGCAAATATTTTCAAACACATCATTTCTTGTTCGTTTTCACTCTGCCAAAGACCGCCTGCCACACTCTTTCTTGCTAACTCTCTTTTGCAACTCCTTCCGCTCTTGTCTTGTGAGCTCTCCAGGACTTGTTTGGCACTTGGGAAGAGAGAGAAAGATAAACTCATTGATAAGATTTTTGGATCCCGGAGTGGCTCTCTTTTGGTGGCCTGGCAGCTACTGTAGCCTCATGCTGCCTTTCTGCCAATCTCAGAGAGTTACTCTTCAGTCGTAGAATCAAATATATAAAACTGAATTTATGAATTTTTTTTTTTTTACATACCCTTGTTGTATTCTGGTCCGTGGGTGGACTGCAGCCTCTCTAAGCCTTCAGAAAAAGTGAGGCAAGAAAACATCAAGTCTCCAGTCCATCACACAAATGGAGTCAAACTTACGTCTATAGGTAATGTAGATTTGTCTTTGGAGGAAATACCATGCAAACACGAATGCATGCAACTTCACACAGGAAGGCTTCACTGTTCCACCACCATGGCTGCTGCTATATTAAACCTTGTGAATATGTTGCACCTTAAGTGATATTGAATACTATTAAATAACTCTGGAGTAAACACAGACCCATTGTACCTTAAAATGGCAGCACAGCTTTTGACAATCATCACAAAATATTGACTATCAGTAACTTCCGTCTAAAAGCGTCTAATCACCTTTCAAAACCCACACATTGGTCAAAAACTGTCTGTGACATTTCATGTTGTTGGCTGGTACATTCTGTCCAGTTGATCTAATTCATTTCCCTTTTCAATAAAGGGCCTCTTGAGGCAACATGGCGCATAGAGGCAGACATGTGAGCCTTTGGCCGTCTGTGAGTGTCTGCTCATTAATTAGGCCAGGGAATTCCACCGGCCCACGTTCTGAGGGGGAGCAAAGGTACCAGATGGACTCTGGGAGGGGTGGTATGATCGGAAAAACAAAATGGACAGAAAGAGGGAGAGATAGACAGGCCTGGAGTAGAGACAAATCATGCATACACACCCACACACAAACAACATTGTGTATAATGTCCTGAAGATCAGCCAACCCCATAACCCCCACCCCTCCACCCCGGCCTACACCAATCCTGTAGCATTCTGACTATATGACCTAATAAGAATCAAAATTAAATGCTGTAAAATGTTATCAAACCACTATCAAACTGAATTTGTGTTCTCCTCTGGAAAAAAAGGGCATAATCTGCTATAAAGCCAGCTAGGCTGTGTTTGACCCATAAATACCCTGTTTGCATTTTGCCTCAGTAAATCCTCCACCCTCTCCTAGTAAATGCCAAGTCAAAGAAGCTTAAGGAAAGATAGAGCAATGAATTTGCCGCTCGTGAATACAGTTAATGTTGTTTTTTTACGATTCATATGTTACTTGATTTGATTTTCTGTTATTGTTATTTCAGCTCTTAATCTTCTGGGATTGGAACTCTCCAGGGTGAGTGTATCTTAGTCATTGAAGATACCACCAGACTTGGCACTTGAAGCAAACATGAAGATGTTTACTATTTCGCTATATGAGATTTTAACCGGAGTAGGTGTTTTTGACAATCTATCAATCTGCCACGAGCAGATTTCAAGAACAGAATTCACAACGTAAGCATAATATTTTGAAATAACAGCACCCTGTCAGTGATTGGCCGAATCTTAATGCGAGCCTCTAGCTTATCCAGAATCTGGCAAGTCCCTCTGCACTTGTTTTGCTCACCCTAATTTTCTTCCCCATTTCCAATTGTATTTCAAAATTGTAAAAAAAAAAAAAAAACAATGTTGAGGAAAAGTGGGAGATAGAGCTCCATCATTTTGATCAAATATAAAGAATAAAAAAAAACTATTTCCATTTCCATTTTGGTTGAAGGGAAGTGATAAAGAAGGATAGATTGATCAGTTGATGAATTATGAACAGGAGGGGAAATGTGCAGGTGCTGAAAGATTCAGATAAAAAATGGAAAAACTGAGGATGACAGAGTGAGAGTGAATAGGCCAAGATATTGAGAGAGTCAGGGGGGGTGGGGGGGGGGGGAATCTGAAGATAGATAAGCGTCAGTGAGAGCACGGAGGAGAGTTGTGATAGATAGATAAAGAGGGAGAGCGAGTGAGGGAAAGAGCTTCTTGATTGCCGGTCTCAGGCAGTTTGACTGGTCGGTGACAGCATGCTCCTGCTCCGACCATACGGCCTGTCTCCTTAGCTAACAGCCCAGCTGCACGGGGAATGTCCCCGGGCCTGACATTTTGACACGGGCGCCACGTTGACAAATAGCTGGAGTTTTCACCTCCTGCTACACTGTCTGCTTCCTGCTAAACCAGCCCTCGCTGACTGTATGAAGTGAGGCGGGGGGGCTGACAGATCTGCTGTCAGGCAGGGGGGCTGCTGATCGAGGTCTCTGCGGGTGGCAGACTCCTACGAACAGGGAAGGGCGGGGTGGCGCTGGCCATTGACAGAACACTTGAGCCAGTTTTTGGGCTCCTTGCATGCTGGTGAATGTAGTTATCTCGCACCCTGCCCCGCTCCAACTCACACACACCCCCAACACACATACACACACACCCAACCCCGTCTCCAATACTCCCAGCTGAGAGGGCTTGTCAGTTTGGTGTTGGCAAGCAACTGTGTAATCACAGCACAGCGTGGCATTATGGACTGTGCGCCCAGCTCTCAGGTGTGAGAGGTGTAGTCATAGGATGGAGGTGTTTGTATGTGAAAGGGTCTGTGTGTGCCAATGTGGAGCAATCCTTTTATTTCCCCATAATTATTGATACAGTGGAAATGTCTTTGCTTGAAATTGCCACACCCTTGAGAAAGAAATGACTCACTGAGACAAAGTATTATTTGTATTGTCCAGGGTTCACTCCCAGTTCTGACAACCATCAACATGTACTGATCCCTTCATGACAAAGTTAGAAAATGAATGTATTTGTGTGTGTTCCTCCTTTTTGCCTGAGGTGTCTACGTGTTCCTGAATGTGCATTGTGCTCTACAGAGAGCTTTGACTACAGAACTTCTTTCACACAGTCTTGAATGGGAGACATGCAGGTCTGTGTGAGTGCGTCTGCCTCCACGTATCTGTGAGCGAGTGTCTGTGTGAGTTGGCCCATGGTAAGTGTGTGTTGTGCCTCGGTACCGGTGGGCCTTTAAGTGCTGGCGGTTGGCTGTTATTATGGGGCCGTATTGATTAATCCCCTCGCCTGTATAACCTCCAGCTCACTTTGAGGTGTCCCCAGTGTGCCGGAGCTCTCAGCAGAGCACACGCTGTGATTAATGCCCATCTCCTGAGTCTACCCGCTACAGAGCACCGTGTCAGGCCAGATTTGTCAGCTCACAACTATAGATTAGTCTACGTCTCCGCCTCAACTTCGAAGCCACCAGTGCCCTGTAGTGTGAATCTGTCCCCTCTCTCCCCTCTCGTTCGGCACCCGTCCCTTGGGCGAGAAGATGGCAGATGCATTAAACAATTCACTTAATAGATAAGCTACAATATGCTTGACTTTCTTTTCTCATACCCTCCCCTCTTTTTCCCCCACGTCCTTCCTCCTGCCTCTCTTCCCTCGTATCTCCCGCTGCTGAAATGGAATTGGATCAAAGAAGGAAAGAAGGGGGTTGGGGTGGAGGGAGGGGTCCTCATTGGGTTTTGTTGAAATATTTATAGGTCAGGGTTGACTGGTTAAATTGAATATCTATGCTGATCTCACTTGCCTGTTTAACTTGCGCCTAGGCAAATATGTTTCCTAGGTGATAACCTTTTATGTACCAGTCTGACTTCATTGAAATGCATAGAGATAAAAATGTGTCACACTTCACAGCCAAGCCAGGCAGCCGCTGATGCTCGATTATTCAAATGATAATTGACCCCCACCTGTAGCTTGCTTATATTCAGTAGTCAATCACTCCATCCGCTGTTAAGATATGGAGAAAATAGGTTCTGTCATTTACATTACAAACCACTGGTGAATGTCAAGTACCCCAGGCGAGCCATTTGTGTGGAGAAGAATGGGAAAAATATATGGCCAATTATGATTTCCAATCTTTTTAATAATTTAAATGCTGTTGATATGTGAATTACTGGCAGCATAGCTCTCAGTCCTGTGCCCTGTTTATTTCCTTGCAGAATTATTTTCCCCCTAACAAATTACTTGATGTTAATCTTCATATATAATTTTCATTTGTCTGATATAATGGCTTCTAGTGGCTTGCTGTCAAAGGCTGATAAATTGAGAAGCAGTATCATAACACTAGACTCAACAATGCGGAAATGTTTGTTGGCCAAGACAGGGGCTTTTTTCTACCACAGGGCACTCATGGTAATGAATGAATGCATATTCATGTATGCACAAACAAACATACACACATGAATGTGAACACATTCAATCATCTGATACTTTTGCAGTGCGAGCTTTGATCCTCATTGTACGGAATATCATACCTGTTCAGGGTGTTTCCTCCAAACCACCAATGGCTTGTTCATTTCTCCTCAGCATTACTCTCGGCGTTACTGTCTGATCTTCGAGAGCATGAGCAATGTGTCTAAACGTTGTCAGTTTCATCTAAGAAAACACACGATACGGGTCCGATTTGCATAAATTTCCAAATGGAAGGCGTGAAAGCATGCTCGGCAACTGTGCCTGTTTGTTTAAAGTCAGCCAAAGCTCTATAATTAGCAGTGTTTAATTATGGAAATGGCTGCCGAGGAGAATTTCAAACACACTTCTTCCCTGGATCATTAGTCACAGGGGCAAAAAAATGAAATGCTTTCAGCAATGAAGGGTTCATATTTCAAGCTTATAGCTGCTAAAAGGGTGTACTCAGAAAATCAATTTTATGAAAGTCCGTTCAGCACTAAAGGGAGTTCCATGCAACTAAGCAATTTTGAAATAATGTCGGTGGGAGCCTGATTCATGGACGGTAACAGGACTTTGCTCTCCTTGCCTGGGACATTATCCTCTAAGCCCAGGTCAGAGGTCAACCTCTGGTTTAAATCAACCTCTGTTTAGCATAACTCGATTCTTAAAGCACTGCTAGCAAACCCCACGCTGAATAGATAAGTAGTCTTCAGCGGGCAGAGCGCATGCGGTGTACCAGATCAAAGCTCATGAGGGCCGTCTGAAGACTGAACTGGGAGGGGAGAAAGTTCAGGTAAACTATGGGTGAAAACCTAACCTTGACCTCGTTGAGTGCTATTCACCCTACACCACAACGACGATGTCTTAACCTTGGCCACAACCTCACACGCTGACAGTAAACACACCATACCAGCAGGCCTCCCAGAACACAGGCGCCCTCCGCGCTATAAATCCAACCCCCGCCACCTCGTTGATATCCCCCCCACATTAAGCTGTTTGTCATTCCCTGTTATGAAGGATATGGACGACACATGTGCGGGGGACTGCCGGAGACGCATGGGAACGTCGGGTCTCCCGGTCTCCACTTCAGAAACCACATCATGACGAAGCTACGCCCACACACTCTGTGGGAGGCCCCTGCGTTAATAGCTTGTTGTGGGGCTTTGGTGCCTTTTGGTGTGTGTACTGGGCTCTCCGGTGGCGGTGGCCACGGCAGCAGTGGGGACATTTTTGGTGGGTTCGTTTAAACTGGGAGGTCACATTTAAAACAGCTACAGCTGCACTGGGACGGCTGGCCCACGCTCCTCACAGGGGATTCCCATTAGGCAGATTGATTGTTTCCTCTCCGCTCCTCCTTTGATTCATGTCTTCCATCTGAGCTCTAATGAGCCATCGGCCGTATGGCACCACTCAGGGCATCTGTGCATCGGCCCCTGTACTGTACATGGCTAATGGAAAGCACATACTGCACTGTAAAAGCACACACACACTGTACAGGGACACCTTGGATATGTATTATCCATGCTGCTTTCAGGTAGGGTTAGTTGCATTCACCTACCTTGTCTCATCACATTAAAAAAGAAGTTTACCCAACTTGCAAAGATCTGAATATAAATCTACAGTAACAATGGATATCTTACTTCTTATCACAGTACTTACTGACCTCACATAACAATGCAGATTTCATATGAGTGTAGATGTGCACTGAGCATGTGCACACATGTTATTTATTCTGCCACAGAAAAGAGGGGACAGCTTTATTGTCCATTATTTACAGCCTCAGCCATCCATATATCCTCCATCATCCACTTTTACAGCACACACAGAATGATAATTATGATAACAATAATAACTACCCATATAAAATACCTTTACTGCACTTGGGAGTATGAATGAGCTCTATTCTTTACTAGATACTCTATGTTCCTCAGCGAAGAGTTAAAGCAAGCACCGGTTTCCCTCGAATGAAACTCCGCCTGCATCTGATAGTGCTACATTTTTGGAACATTTTATTCAGGATAATTTCCTACCTTGGGAATTTTGGGGTGTAAAGGCTCCATAGCGAATTATTCCGCATGTTTGAAGATGCCGTATAATCGTTTTTTAAGCTAGAGCCCCTCTACTTTCATAGTTCAACTGAAGGTAATACTCCCTCTCCCTGTCTGTGATGGTTTCGCACATCACCATGAGCTGGAAATATGTATATTTCAATCTGCCTCCTTATCAAAACATTTTCTATTTGCTAAGAGGAACCATAACATACTATTTGGCCTCCCTTCTATTGAAGTGGTGTGTCAAATATTTTAAACTCGGAGCTCTAGACAGATATTTTTGTTCTGAAAAAAATATAAATTCGTGTTTTCTCCTAAATTTCCCTTGATCCATATGCCTCCAGGCATCTTAGTACTGTTTCAATGCAAGTTCAAAACAGTGCTGATAATTAAAGAAGTGTGTGTGTGTGTGTGTGTGTGTGTGTGTGTGTGCGAATGAGAGAAAGAAGGTGATATAAAGAGAGAATGACAGAGACATAGTCATTGACTGGAAGAGATAAAGAGAGAGACCACAGGCTAAACCAAGGTTTCAGCTTCGATGAACTGCAGATGAACTGAGTGAGTGGAGGCAGAGTCATAAACACACGCTGCTCTGTGTTATTGATTGGGGGAGAATAAATGAATGTTTGCTAAACATATTAGATCAGAGAAGACACAGCTCTCACACTGATCAGGGTGATCTGCAGGGTGGCCCAGGGTCTCGTCTGCTTAGGTTTGTTTAACTATGTGCGAGCGCTGGTATGCCCTTTTAATGATGTCTGTGCATGTTAGAGTGTGTTTGGTTTTGCATGCGTGTGTGTGTGTGTGTGTGTGTGTGTGTGTGTGTGTGTGTGTGTGTGTGTGTGCGCACACGATTCTGTTCTAATGTTTGTGTCATTTACCATGCCTTGCATTTAACAATGCATCCAGGCTTGGCCCTGTAGTCTCAACTTACCTGTGATCTCACACACATAACACACACACGCACACACCTAACTACTATCACCTCACCTGATTCCTGCCACAACACCTCAGTTTGCCTCCACACTGTATGTGGAGAGAGCTGTCTCTAGAGGTCACTGCAGTTCCATGGGTGACAGATGCAGCTGGGGCCAGCATCAACATCCTGTTTTACACAGCCACTTAGGTGATGGGCATGAACTGAAGGGAAGAGGCAAAAGCTGAAAGAAACCAGAGAATATCACAGTGTGTTTCACACTGTCAAATAGCCACTCACAGACAGACATGTACCTATAAAACAAACCTTGCAACCTTGTCACGAGAAGCTGCAGATCCAAATCCGCATGAAGCTTTGTTAGGTGCTAATAGCAGTGATTTCACACCGACACTGAGCGCTCCACGGCTGCAGCTCACATGTCTGCTGATGGAGGAGGTAGAGAATGAAATGCATCCAAGTCCTTAACTCAAGTACTGTATTTAGGTATATTTTACGGTACTTGTATTTCCATTTTATACTACTTTATACTTCTATCTCACTTAATTTGAGAGGCAAATATGGTACTTGTTACTGCACTGCATTTATTTCAAAGCTTTAATGACTTTTCTAAATTATTGATACAAAATATGAATCAATAAATACATTTTGATATATTCACCTAGAAGTAGTTTTACACCTTAAACATTAAAATAACACGTACATGAAAGTATCAATAATCAAAATCCAATGACATAATGGCATATTGTTCTGAAATGGGTCATGATTCTAAATAATGAGTATACTTTTGTACTTTTACAAAAGTCTAATTTTTAAATGCATTACTTTTACTTTTACTTGTAACAACGTATTTCTACACTATGGTATTACTACTTTTACTTTCTGTAACTGAGTACTTCTGATTTTCACAGTTATTATTTAACACATCAATAGCATTAACTACGGTACCATGGCATGCACATAAGTCAGTAAGTTATTAAATTTAGATTTCTAGATCTTAAAGTACTCTTTCGTGAAGGTTAGATATACAAAAATAAGTAAAAATAAATAGATGCCCCAGGATTTCCCAGCCACGGGCAGCTCACAAGAATGATCTTAAAAACACAAAAGCAGCCTCATTCTTTCCTTAGTTCTGGTTATGCCTCTCAAACTATTATTTTAATCTGGTGCAAGAGTCGAAAAAGGGGAAAACATGCCGCCAGGCGCCTCTTTCCCGCTAATTCTATTACACTGGGTTATTTTTAAAAGTTCCTTTTCTAAACATTTACTGTCAGTAGTACACTGGGAGCTGCTGTTCCATATGCTTTGTTTGTATTGTGGTTGTGGTTGCAGTGGGGCTGAACCCGCTTGCTTCCAGCGAGCTAGTGGCAGCTACGTGGTCCACCATGCCAAGTTCAAAATTAGTAACAAATTTAATATGTACTCTGCTGGCATCTGGTGCCTTTTGTAGAGTGCAAAATGCTCCGATAGTTTGTCGTGGGGTCTCTCTAGAAGACCACAACTAGGCCCAATATAGAAACTCCAATTGGAAGACGGGGGCTGTGGAGGGGGGGTTGAGGGGGGGCAGATGCGGAGCAGATGCGGATGACGTTTACAGTGATCAGGCTAAGAAAGCTGCAGCACTAACACAGGACCACCAAGACAAACTCGGCTCTTGCAACGCCTCCCTCTCGCTGGCAAAGGGGAACATGCGTCGCTCCATGCTCCTTCCCCACGGCCACAACCTCAAGCCCAAACTATTAGCATGACCTAAACGACAAAACCATGCTCCTGTTAATGGTATAATCGTGGAAGGAAATGATTTATGGCTTTCATTTTTAAGGATCACTCTCCCCATAACTCCTAATATGGAGGAAAATATCTGTTTTCACTAAGGGAGCCCTCCCATAATGCCTTATAGGCTGTTAAAGCATGGAAAAGAACATATTGGTGCCATAAATCTAGATTTCAAACTAGACAGCATAAAACATAGTGCAGGATCACAGACGGGGACAACATTGAAGAAGTTAAACCAAAGCTAAGGATTACAGTATACATCTTGACTGGCTTGGATATGAAGTCTGGAAGTTTGAGGTAATTTCTATGAATAGTGCATCATCAACAGATCTCTTCTTGGCTTCCTTTGCCATCCATCACATCCTAAGCTGCCCTAATATACAAAGGATTTACAAGGCATTTAAACTTTATAATAGATAGGACTTGTCTTTACTTTTGACCGGTGCGAGGTAATAGTAGTTATCCATTAGTTTTGAAGGGATTTGGGTTCATGGGATGTGGATAATTTGTCCTCTAAATGTAATATGTCCGTTTTCATCCTTGCTCTCTCAGTGTGTGTGTGTGTGTGTGTGTGTGTAATTTGTCATGCATTACATTTATTTAAAAGGACACATAAAACAGATGTAATATGTTAAGTATGTGGTTATCCAAAAACAGAAAATTAGGGAGTTGTTTTATGTTAAAATAATATATGTGTGGTAAACCGAAGCTCACCTGCAACCAGAGTCAGTCAGAGAGGCTGGTAATTCACTCTACTGTAGTTTGGCCTCTGACCAGTAGAGGGAGGTCATTGATTTATTTCTGCCATGTTACAGCAGGGATCCACATTTGCCTCCTCTGGGTTCTTGATTATGACTGATTCTAAAGAAATGTGTCAGTTATTATTTTTAGACAAGCGCATAATGCAAGCACAGTGGGCCCTCTGAAGGCTCATTTATTACCGAGGAGATAAGCGTGTTGCAGCGGCCAGAATCCTCAGGAACAGGTCACCAGCCCTGATTAAAAGTGACTCCACGTCAGGCCATAAATATTTGTCAGCCCACCCTTGAAAGGCAGGCGAGCCACGGCTTCTCTGCTCGTTTGCCACATGAAAGTGCAAATGGAAACACTTAGGGTTGGGAGCAGCATCAGTCATAGCTGGAATAAGATGGCCAATAAAAAGGGCGTAATTATGATGCTCCATCATTTGACACAGCTCGGGGGTTTGGGCTGTTTGCCTGCATGTTTTAAGAGAGAGGGAGGGAGAGAAATCCCACCCGTGAATAATGGGGCCTGTACTTTTATGAGCGTAGTGTGTTTAAGAGTGAACTTTGGAAATGTGTGGTCTGCGTGTCACCTCCCTCTGCTGCTCCCTCCTCCCTAGTCTTTCTTCACTACCTCCCTCCTCCCCCCCCTCTCCCCTTAGCTGTTTACCTTGCTGCTGTAGAACGTGTTTCGACTGCCCCTCTTTGAAGCCTCTTATTGCTCCACTGTGTCAAAGCCGCGTCACGACTGGCATGCCAACGCAACAACAACGGCTTGTTGTGGGGCGCCATGCATTGATGCCGCTTGATGAGAGCCTGTTCGGTTTGTTTGTGATAAACAAAGCCGTTTTTCACATCTCACGGCCCCCATACAATGTATTTAAAGGATGACGTTTGATTTACAGGCCATGGTGTTCTCCCCAGTGTCTTAAATTACTTCAAACGCCTTTTGTAGGTATTCAACATGACATAATTGCTTCAAAGTGCCCTTCTGTAATGTTTAGTCACTTTGCATGCATATGTTTTTGAGGTTAGCATTGTCACAGTTATGATACGTTCTGTAATCATGAAGATACTGTTCTTCGAAAAGCCTCGACATTCCTTGGTGTGTCTGCTTGATATTTGAGGGCCATGATTAACAGTAAGCAGGGCTGATGTAGACATCAGGCAAGTGTGGAGACTCCATTAGAGCTAGCAACCATTTGACTTGCACACCAGTGTCTAATCCTACACAGGAGCTTCACACAGAGAGGCAGGCCCCCAAGCAGAGACCGGTGGAGAAGAGTGCTGTCGACACCATACTGTTACACAGCCCTGCTGCGAGTTTTCCTCCTGCCCGCATGATGCCAATGACACTAATATCGTGGAAATACTCTGTGTTCAGGTGGAGGAGGCTGTTCATTATAGGTGCTACTGCCACAGCAACTCATTGTGCTGCATATCTGTGAAGAGGGGGAGGGGGGGGGACAGTCAGGCGTAGAGTCTCCAAGAGAGTCGAGCTGCTGGCTTCACATGCTGGACTTCATCTGTCAAATCTGCGGTGGCGCTGGCACAGGCTGAACTCAGGCAATTGGAGACATAAATTGAAGAGAATTGATAGTGCTGCTGCTGCTTTGCAGAATACTGTTGCTGAACATTGTTGCTGTCTGCAGTCCAAATGAACTGCTCCCGAGGCTGTCACCTACACAGCGTCACAAAAATAAACCCGTCGCGACAAGATTCTTCTCATCCTAAATCAGCCTGAACCAAAAGTTCGACCTTAAATGTGATTTGTGTCATGTAATGTGAAGTTACTAAATTGTGTCTGTGGGTCTGCACGTGTTCTTGAATGCCACACATCTCTTCTCTAAACCAGAAAGACTGTCTTCCCTTCTAAAAAACATACTGAGATCATACAAACACCAGTGACAGTGAGAGTTGTTTCAACAGGGGGCACTATACTCCAGTTATGTTCTGTAGTTTTGACTGTTCCTACAAACAAACAAGGAAAGAACTGTGGAACATCATTCCATCCCATTACTGTGATACAACACACACCCCTGAATACACATTCCACAGCCGTAGCTCCATTGTGCATGGCCATCATGTTTTCATACAATGTTCATATATGATGTGTGATAGTTACAAGGAACCTGAATTGCACCATGTCAGTGTAGTATAATATTGAGAAACACCTCACTCTCAAGTAAATGTTTAAGTTACATACAAGTTAGTTGGGATAGGTTAAGCAACTAAAACTTACAGTTAGCTTTAAGCTGCACTGCACTGATCAATATTTTGACTACCAAAGGGCAGAAAAACATCACAACAAGCTGACAAAAGCACAGCCACTCCCATATCCCCTATTCCAATCTGCAGGCCTTGAGCAGCATTAGCTATAATTACACTATTATTCCAAAGTTCACAATCACTCTACTTGAAGCTCTGTTTTGGTCTCCACCAACATATGAGAAAATATCCGGGTCCCTACTAATTGCTCCACTGTGTCTACCAGCAAGTCGCTAATTTGTATTTGTATTTGTATTTCCCATCTGGTTCTGGGCAGGTTATGTGCAGTGGATTTATAAGGTTTTGTAAAGTGGGTTTTTTTCATGTTATTTTAGTGTTTATACTCTGCCTCTGTCAGTCGCTTGAGCCTCTTCTTCCATGTAATTCTTAGAATTGCATTATGCAATGTGTTGTTTTTCAAAACTAGAATTTGTTTTGACTTTAGCTTGCTGAGACTGTGGAATTTGTATTTATATTTTGTGGTCATCTTATGACAAGATCCACCCTGTTTAGAAGTCAAATGGAGACTCAACAGCAGGCATGAAAGGCCAACAGATGCCCCAACATGAAGGGGAAGAAAAACAGAAGGAGAGAGCGAGATTAAAAATGAGATGCTCGGGGGATTATTAAAGGGCATTAAAAAGACACAAGAGATTATTCTGATGGTGGTGACGCCAATCTAAGGTCAGCAACAGAAACAGTCCAGCAGACAAACATAAAAGAACAAACAAGATAACAGGAACAAGAGCGCACAGAGTTTAGCGCTCCGTGGGTGCAATGTGAGGATTCACATGAACGCTACTCTCGTGTTGGCAGTTCAGTTCAGTAAGAATTTATGTAAGTGCCTTTTATTGTGTGATTGGAGCTTCTTGACCTGCTTAAGTCTGTATGTGTTCAAAGTAAACAATCTTTGCTCATATAATCCCCTGAGTACCATTTGCACCCCTTCCAGTAGTTGCAGATGGTGTGAGAGGGAGATTGACTTTACCCTTTGGTTTAGGAGTGGAATCGACACCAGGAGAGAATCACTGAGCAGCGGAAGCCATGAAAGCAACGATTTAAAGAGCTGTGTTACAGTGTGACTCTTACCTTCATAGTGTAGTACCACTTGAGCCATAGGGGCCAGCCACCCCATTCAAAATCAGGCAGTGACAGACTGTTGCTGAACTGAGATGAGAGGCGAAAAGAAATTCTGAATTTGGTTGCGAACCTTTATTCCCACACTTAACAAGCCAGAGAAGACTCCAAGACCCTACTTACTTTTAAGTCAAATGAGGTCTAAAAAAGAAGCAAGACCCTGGGAAATGGTAGCAGTAGCACTGGGGTCCAGTTTGGGACATGCATTGAAAAGGGCAAAGGTGCTGGGGCAGATCCCTCTGCCTCGAGAACGGCACTGTTGACGGAAGGGAGTTCGGGATTCTTTCGGACAGCGCAGGTCAAACACGGGGTACAGAAAGAAGCAGGGGTCGCAATGCAACATCTACCCAAAGCGCACAAAGCCAGCTTTTCATCCCCCCCTCAGGCCATTCCACCAAGTCCATAATTGTCTTTGACAAAACTCATTAGCAGAGACCTTGTAGCAACATCGGCAATCAGAAATTCCATGGAGGGAGACATGCACAGGAACAATGTCCCACACACATTTCATTGAGCCTTTTGACAAAATGTAATGAAGTGTGCATATTGTCCTCCTCATCTGAACTCTGAGCCACTGGTACAAAGACTTTGTTTTACGAGCCTTAGCGGCCCAGCGTGGGACACATCAAATGGCACCTCCATGCTGCCTCTTTTGTCAGACTAGAGGGCAAATTATTGTTTGAGATGTTGTTGTTGTTGTTGTTATTATGGCTCCCATTTATACGAAGAGGCCGTCGCCATCATGTCAGAATACTTCATATTATTTTTTAAGCCGCAGGCACATGCTCATTAAGTGGGGGCCTGGATGTAAAGAGCATGTGATGGATGGTCCTGACAGTGCTTTGTCAGAGGTTAACCCCTCATTGACCTACAGTATTATATCGCACAACATACAACAGTAAACTGGTCCCAGCCCCTTTCAGATCTTGTTTAAGAGAAATAGAACAGATAATAAATACATACAATGAGGACATTTTAAACTATTTAGCATGTATCTCTAAATAACTGTGTTTCACTGCATCTATAGCTGCGAGACAATTCAGCTGTCAGTTGCATTCATGTGGATGATTTGACAGTTGAGATAACCCTTGAATTTAAAATTACTCAAATGCACATGAAGTTGTCTGTAGTCCAAAACAGTTGAGCTACAACAGGCTTGCTTTATTATAAAGTAAACATTTGAATCTGACATTCTAAGCAAAGTGAAGATCACATGCTCAAACACAATTTACAAATCGGTGTTTTCGGTTACATGTACATATCTACACCTTCAACGCAAGAAATTCTCATCACTGATTCCTACTGCTTCGTCTGAGAGAGAGACTGAAAAAATAGCAGACCATCATGGAGAAAAAAATGACGCCTATTATTATTCCAACTCTATTATGTATTTTATGATACTCACAGCAAAAAACAAAAGTTGAAAGGTGACCTTAAAAATTTTAAGTAAACAAAAAATAACTCTACCGGCTGTTAAGGATATAAAGTTTCTTTAACTTGTCTCAAATAATTCAGTGTGAGTGCTAAATGTCCCAAGCACTGACTTTAACAGAACACCTGTCATTTCTGACAGTAAACTGGCCTATTGACTTGAAAGGAGCATATAGGATGCAAGCAGCAAGTTGGCCCAGAAAAGATCAGTGATCCATGACAGTAGAGGAGGGGTGGGGGTTGACTGGAGCATACACTTCTGGAGGTGTTTAATAACAGACATACGTATGAGTATAAAGACACCCTCTGACTTCACACAAACGATGGTCACAGATTAATAATGTCAAACCTTTTCAAGTGCTCATGTTCACATAGCTTGTTTTTCTTCTTCTTCTTTTTTTTTTGCAAATTTGTGTCTCATTCACAGATTATCTAAAATCTGTTTTGGATTATGCAAACATGCTCTCATAGGCACCCGCCATCTCCCCCTCCCTCATGAAAAATCAAATTTACCAAGAGGGAAACATGTATTAGGGAGATTCAGCTGTGCATATATAGGCTACCTAAGGAATTTATTATTCTGAAACGTTGTAGTTTGCCACAGATTTCATGTCTCGCCTCAGATTAAAGATGTCAGACAAACAGAATGTCTTGTGTTTGCCTCCTCCCCCTGTGTCCACCAGCACCATAACACCGAACTGATGTTAAACATCTATTAATTTATCCATACATTCGCTTAAAGGTTATTTTATTCCATTTTTTTAAATGTTGGTTTTCTCACAATATTATAGATGTGGTTTCTGATCCATGGCATCCAGACCAGTTTAGCCGGCTCATGTGTCTCTTCATTATCTGCTCAGCTGCTTTAAACCATATGTACAAAGTTTTTATACAGTGTTTTTACTAAAAACACTGTATAATATGGGACCGGCAGACTAATTGACCTGTTAGCTGCTTCATGCGCGCGCTGCTATATGAGCCCATCATTCCCCCAGGTACGTCACCGTGGTGGTAATCCCATTGCGCATGCATCATTACCTTCAATAGCACAAGGCAGCTTTTCTTTACAACCTCCGCTTTAATTAAATTTGGCTGTAAATATTTGATACACACCTACCCTACATTTGAACGTAAAGAGCATCGCATCGGGCGTCATGACTGATTAGTGTTGAGGAGGAGGAGGGGGAGGAGGAGGAGAGAGTCTCCCTGCTAGCAGCTTGTCATTAGCAGACGGACTGTTACAGTATCGGCCCCTGACTGACTCGTGACGGCTAAAAGCTGTAATTATTCTACACAGTGAACTGCCTCCTGTTTTCCTTCACTTATTTTGCAGGACATTTCTGTTCCCAAATTATTTTTTTCCCCTCGTTCATTCAGCTGTCCTTCAATTGAAAATATATGATCAACTGTAAAGGATGCCAATCGTGTTCACGTGTCCTCTTCATCGCGTATGAAAGCATGACACCTTTGAAATTATAGGCTGTGTTAGAAAATATACGTGTTTTTGCCTTCAACCTCACACAGATCATTTGTAAATTCTCAGATTAACACAGAAAGAAAAACTCAACTGGGAAAAATAAATCTAAATAGGCCTAAATTATTATTCCTGACCTTCTTCATCCTCTTCATTCCCGGATTTACCAGGTTCGGTGCATTACTGACGGCTCCGCCATTGGCCAAGGACACATAGGATGACCACAGCGCCTGTGAATTTAGCCTGAATTGCCTTAATACGGAAAATACTTTTATTACGAGCATAATCCCACAAATAGCCTACGACCTCAAATTACATTTTGCGAGGCCGTCTCGGCTCTTTGCAGGTATTGTTTCAGTGGTGGCCTGGAATTAAATTTAGTCATCACATCTCAATATTCACCAGCTGATGTCATAGTAATTCACTGGTTTCAGGAATCTGACGGGAGATAAAGTCAGAAAGCGTTTCCCTCATCAGAGTTTAATGTAATGTTTAATAAAGTAACATAACAAGTTTCACAAGCTTGTCAAACTGGATTTGTATATTTTTTATGTGCATGTTTTTCAGTAGAATAGTTAAAAAACAATATCCCAACCTCAAGTGTAGTTTCAGCAGACTTTTGTCGTTTGATACGAAACTGTTTGATTTTAAAAGTTTGAAATGTGAGGATGAACAAGTTGTTGAGCCCGTCAGTGCACATCATAGACTAAAGTGATCATCTTATTCCAGCTGTCTGTAGGAGAGTCACCAAAGCCAGCCCATAACGAGATGGACTATAGGCAAAACAGCCAAATCAAAGGGACTTTGATGGACCATGTGAATTTCTCTGCCGGGTTTGATCCTACAAATGACCTTTTAATTAACACAATGTTAAGTTAGTACAGCGGCTCACTACACAGGGGACAAAGCAGCATTCATCCTATGTCCCTGCCTCGCTGCCTGGCCTGAACAGTAACAAAGTGTTCGGTGCCACTTCTGATTAGATGCTAACAATAGAGGGATGATGTCCCCTTTCTTCCGCAACTTGTGGATTTCACTCACGTCCTTAGTCCTCTGAATTATGACCTTCCATCAGCGCTGCGGCTTTATGCGTCGAGTCAAGATGATCAACTTTGATCAAATGCGCATCCGCAAATGTTTTAATTGGCCGATTGGAAGCTGGGCTCTATAAATAACCATGACACAGACAACGAAAGCTCTTGGAAAAAAATTGTATTCTTAGAAAAAAAAAAAGCCATGACAGGCAAACACAGAAGAAGCTCACATTTTAACACAATGACAAACATCCTCCACGCGCAACACAGGGGATCCGGTCCTTTTATGGTCAACTTTATGTCCAACAAGCTTTTCCTTATTTACTTCAGGCAAAATGAAACGAAGCCACATTAAAACGCAACAGGTAACAAAACACTCAAAGAAGATACGAATTCAACCAATAAACACGTCAGATAATAAAACAAACAGACAACATAACAAAATAATAAATACACAGAGAAATAAATAGGTTAGCTACACTACACGATTGCCATACACAAATCCGGCCGTTTTAACTTGGCCTTTCTCACACCTTTGCATCTTGAATTGTTTGCATAAAGTCTTTTACACCATAAAAACAAAGTTGTGCAAAATGATAGCCACGCCCACAGTTTGACAGCCTCCCACTGCAGCAGCGCCAGGTAGCTCCCATGTGTCACACTGAGGCCGCTACTCGGCCAGTGTGTCCTTTAGTGCATAATACATGTCCCATTCTTTATTGTGGTACAGTGTCCAGCAATCTAAGAGAGGGGGGGGAAAACGGAATTAAAATCAGGAATAAACACTCTTTATAAAAAGGTATTATTGTTTCAAGTTGATTGCATTAGAAATGTTAATATTTTGTCTCATACACTTCGATGTTTATTATGAATTACTTTTGCCATCATGCATATTAGTAACCCATCACTTCAACCTGAAGGTTATTATATTTATATACAATAAAATATTGAATTTAGCAACATATATTTCACATGAGTGGTCAATGCTGTTGTTCTGTACCCCATGTTTGTGTGTGGACGTGTGTGAGGGTCCATGTGTGTCGTGACTTTGCTGGTTTCTTTCAGTTCAGTGCAGACTCTCACCTGCTTCACCTCTTCATCACTGGTCTGAACGCAGTGACCTTGTCATCCTGCAGGGTCCCGCAGGCTTCACTGAGGTCAGATGACTGTGTCTCTGCTTTGCCACCAGAGAATCCTACACAACCAAATAAAAGCATATCTAAGAAACTTGCCTCAGGAGCAAGATGGCAGAAAGTGTCTCCTCACTTCATAACCCTAAATGGACTTTTCTATAACAACATATGGAACATTTTTTTAAACATATTTGGCAAAGCTAGTGTTCCTTACTGTTTACCTCTCTAATTTGATCCCTTGTAATATAGTGCAGGTATATGATGACATACCTTCAATAGTGGAGTACTGACATGTATCTGGGAGGGCAGCATAGGATGAACAGTGCAGTTGGAGGTCCTTGTGACTGTAGCTGCCAGTGCCGTAGACTTTTGAGTGCAAGGATAAGCCCTCGGAGAATGGGCTCTCAGTATTGGTGATGCTGCTAGAGTCGTGGAGGCCTCTCATGCCCCCACACTGTCCGGTAAGCCTGGTGCTCTGGAGCTGGCAGTCCCCGGTTGAGTTGCCTGTCCTCAGCTCCGAGCCATGCTGCTGAGGGCTCAGTATGAACCCCGAAGCTGCCGTACGAGCCAGAGACCAAATCCGAGGCTTATCCGATGCTTCAAAGTGAGACAGGGACAGTGTTCCTGCGGGGCCGGTCGAAGACGGTGCCTTGGACAACGCCGGGTCCAGGAAGTCAGACGGGAGAGGAGAAAGGGTGTTGACACTTTTGATGGCGCAGGGGAACGTGTGAAAGCTGTTGGTTAAACTCAGGTGCAGCTCGGAGCTGCAGTCTCTCTTATGAGGAGCTCCGGATACTGCCATGACCCTCTGGAGGTCCTGCTCATCTGCAGCCACCTTTTCACAGTCACTGTCCAACTTGTCACAGTCGTCGTCATCCATGTCCTCCAGATCACTGAGATGCAGATCCTTCTCCTCCTTGCAATCACTAGAATCTGCATGGAAGAAAGTGATTAGCACAGTTTGAAAAGTTGTTGATATTGTGAACTCATGGGGACAAAGTTTGTTCAGAAAACTTTGAAATGTAAATATACATGTTACCCTTTGTGGTCCGTATGATTGGTAACTGTATTCACTTATATTTAGTGTAAGTAAACTTTTTGCCACCAAAATGAATGATTACCTTTGGTGACACAGTCTTGGTCGCTCTTAAAGTCATCCTTCCTGTCGTCATTGGCCTTATTCTTTGGTGACCAGGTCATCTTGTTCTCCTTCTTTAGCCTCCTCCTGGCGTTGGCGAACCAGGTGGAAACCTGGGTGAGGGTCATTTTTGTGATGATGGCCAGCATGATCTTCTCTCCTTTGGTGGGGTATGGGTTCTTCCGGTGCTCATACAACCATGTTTTCAGGGTGCTGGTGGTTTCACGAGTTGCATTCTTTCTTCTGGCTGTGCCATTAAAGTCTACTGTCCCGTATCTGGAGAAGGTTCATACAAACAGACAGTGTCCATTAGTGCATTATGAGAAGGATGTATAGACCACTCACTCAGACATCCTTTATCCCTACTCCCTGCTGTTAGAAATACATGCAGCTTCCCTCCATGCAGGTATCAGTATGGAATTACACTCTGACCCTTGATCTGAATGCAGCATATTCACCCTGTGAAAGGTTAGTGTCCCAGGTCTGCTGACGCTCATATGACAGAAAGTGGAAAAAAAGAAGATATAATTTACCTGTCGTATTGATACTGTCCCAGTGAATGGTCGTAAGGATAGTATGCAGCGGTTTGAGTGATGCCGGAGTGTAAAGTGCCTGTGCTGTCCTTAATGTCATACTGTGGATTCTGTAAAAGAAAAAGTAAAAGGTTGTTGTAAGTATGCAGCATTTATTAGTTCTCAGCATTTTGAGGATTTTTGAAAATATTAATGAAGACATTTGCTATTTTCATGCTCTTAAACAAGAATAACCAAAAGTGAAAAAAGGACATGCCATCAATATGTGTTTATGTATCTTAACAGGTTTAAAGAGCAATGTTTGTATCCTTTATTTATTTTGTTATTTTTTTGCAGTTGAAGACACTATGTTCAACATTTCCATGGACAGAAAATCTTAGCTGACTTTGGGTTTTTTAAATGAATAAGAATAAAGAAAGAAAAGTCACAGCTGCACTGTGAAATATCCATTTAACAAGTCTTTTAGTCCATTCTAAAATCTTACTTTCTCAAAGTGAATTTTTCTGAGAGATGAGTAACATAATTCAACTGCTTTAAGAAAATGCTGGTTCATAAACAGACACAAGAGCCAGTGTTTTTAAAACAAGGCAGAATAAGGAGGATTACATGATGATAATAATAAAATGACATTTGATTCAAATGAGACAAGCTCCTCTGCATTGCTTCTACACTATTACCTTCACCTAAGTGACGGGATTTTTGATTTGCTTTTAAAGGGGGAGAAGATGAGACTGGATGCTGGATTTAAACGGCTTGTCGAGACGGATACGTTTACAGTGTGAGATAAATTGATGAACAAAACACAGTTCATCGATTAGCCTGAACCCCCCCCTCCCCTTTACGCATCAGATGAGGCTAAAGTGAGCCCACCAGAGTGGAGTAGATAGCGGATGGGTCGGTGCTGTAGGGGAAGTAGTTGGCGTAGTTCTGGCTGGCGGCAGCCGCTGCGGCGTAGGGAGAGCTGTACATCCCCAGCGCTGCGTTCAGCTCCGTCCGGCTGCTCGCCAGGAGCCGGTTCTCGTAGGACGGGCAGCAGAAGGAGGCAGCGGTGGCGGCGGCGGCGGCGGCAGCGGCGGTCTGGGAGCCGCCTGTCCCATCAGAGACCGACCTGGAAATCGAATCGCAGCAAGTCGTACTGGGGTTTGCCGACACGAAAAACTGCATGAAGAGAATCGTGGATAGACATGGTCATTGGCTGTTTCAGCTCTTATCTGGATGCCTGTGACAACTCTGAAGTGACTGTGGGTGATGCGCTGCAAAATATATATATCCAAGTTAAGTTGCTCAGGCAGTGTAGTGTTGAGCCTTTAAATTGAAACGTGTGAAAACGTGAGCTTGCCTTAAGTTCACCTCAGTTAAATTCTCCTGAATCATGTGTCATTATCGAAACGTGTGAGCTGCCTTAATTCAAGGTAAGTCACTTTTCAGAGGACTCCTGGAATGAGAGAAAGTAGCTTACTTTGTGAAAACGTGTAATAAGCGATAGCACCTCATTGTCCCTATGTATTCATACAAAATGGAATTATTATTATTTTTTAGTGGATATTAAGATGGAAAAATGTGTGCGCAATCCGTGCGTAAAAGTGACCTGCTCCAGTTTATCATCGGTTTCAAAATTAGATAAGAGAAATCTAAGGTAATATCACTGTGCAAGTAATTCGCCACCGTATCACAAATTAGTAATATTTAAATTCTGTACAAAATGTACTGATTGTTAAAAATATTATCGAGATAAAAGTTCGGTGACAACTTTTCCATGAGAGTAACTTTTGTCCCCTGATCGACATGAACTTCTTCAAACTTGTCATTCAGCGCAATAATAGTGTCTTTAAATGTAAATAAACGACTTTAATTAAGTTTTAAAAGCTGGCATTAGAATGCAAGGTGTCTGACATCCCACACGTCTCATTAAAAGAGAAAGTTTGCGAATGTGTACAGCATGCGTTACAGCCCAATTACACCTCGTAGTGAGCAATATGTGACATTCATCTCTATTGTCATCAGAAAAACACGTGAGTTCATTCATAATTCAGTGTAATTGGACACGGGTGCGTGTATATCGATATTTGGTTCAACAACAAAAGCACCACACGAAAATAGTAGTCTTTGTCTAAGAAGTCCCTCAGCCATTAATGTTTCTTATGGAGAAAAATGCTCTGACTATAGTGAAATACAAGACAATATGCACACAAAAACATTTGGTGTGTGTGTCTGTGTGGTGTGTGTGTGTACAATACTTAGAAGAAATAAAAAGCAAAGAGGCTTACCTGGGAAGTTGCATTGTAAGGGTATCCAAATTGCGAGAAAGACATAGCTGCTTCTTTTGTTACCATCAGCAATATTCTTCACCCTTGATCGATTGCAACCAATTCTACTTCAAATCCACCGTCTTACACACATTTCCACGCACGGCCTTTCGCTCAATAATAGATGACTTCACTCATAGGAGGGAGACTTTAGGATGGCACCAGCTGCAGATTGTTTTATATGAATGAATAATCCCCCCCAAAGGACCCGATAAGAAATGAAATTAAGCGTCATTAAGTGCAAAAAAAATTGTTGTTGTGTTAGCTGAAGGAGGCTTAAAGGATAACGTAAGACTTGCAAGATATAGACTCTGCTTGTGCTATTATTTGTGGCTCTATAGTTCTTTAGCATTCATCCATGCAAGGGTATCAGCGTGACGTCACTGTAATCCCGGAACGGCAGGGTACCAAGGATAGAATAATGTCTTTGCCAATCACGTCCAAGGCAGGGGTTTCTTAAGGTGCACTGTACACAGTCTTGTTCCGCTTTTGTAATATAATTCTTCTTCACCGATTTGCTGAGATAACATCTCCGAAAATTGTTTTTTGTTCATTATTATGGAATTGTAACTTGGCAACCTATGGAAACCCTTTGTGAAGTTTAATGCATTTGACACTTACACATTCAGCAAGAGAGATTACTTATTCTTGTTCTTTTTTCACCCAGGCAAATAGCAAACAATTTAACAACAAAGTATGCTGGGTATTTTCTGTTTCAAACAGTTTCTTTTATTTACAATCCATCACAATTAAAGCAAGTCGAATAAGCACATTTTCTTTCTTTATTTAATCTCGACCTCTGTTCGCCTCTGGCTCTCTGGCCAGAGGTCCATCCCGGAGTTAATGACGATGATGTTTCTATCTTTCTCTATTAGAGAGAGGGGCAGTCCCAGCAGGAACGGTTAGAGGGGTTTTGGGCAGGTCAATAGACCAGTGATTGATGCGCGCCTGGAGACCTACGTGACCATTACGCGTAATGCGTAATTGTATCAATTAACAAATGGATACATGCCCTTGTTTAACCAACGAGTAACAGAGTGAAAATATGCCTTAGAGGTGAAATCCGAAGAGCTGTGCTAGAAGAAAAAAAAGACAGTGGAAGCCCTGCTCTCCAGTCTAATTAAATATCCGTGGATGGGGGCGACGAGAATTGCATTTTAATTGAATGATGCTCACTTGAAAGATGGGTAAGGAATGATGCTGCCTCACAGTGAATGAAACGAGAAATAATTTTAAGCCTTATTAGATCAGCAGCTCAACCATCACCAGTTCTCTCGCTCTCTCCCATAAACGTAAACAAGCTGTGTCTCCTCCTCGTGTGATGTTGAGCTGGGAGAGGGGAGAGAGGGAGGGGGTTCTATTATTCCCCCTATACACACTACATTTGTATTGACAGTGACAGCGATGATCAGTCCTACTGAGTCATACGATCTGCCTGTTTCTGATTATCTAGGGCTGTGTAAGGTTTCCGTTGTCACGACTGATACCTTGTGCCAAATTCCCCGGTGCCCTGCCGTTCCATAACTGATGTATGGCATATCCTCCCTTGGAGACGCATCTGCGATTATGGGCTTCCTCTCCGAGGGGCGCTAAAGAGCCGCGTGTAGAAGATGGAGATCTCCCGTGAAGATATTTTCCACAGAGATAAAGTGGACAGAGTGGTCATGGTCCAGGCTCTGGACAGTGCCTGAGCAGTAAACACCCACAGGCAATAGCAACTCTCACACACACACTGCAACTTTGGTTCTGACAAGTGCTCACTGCAGCTAAGACAACTAAGTTACTAAGTTACAACTAAGAACTTGTTGGTCCTCGAAACTAAAAAAATGTCCCCTATGTTACAGAAATGAATGAAACCTTTCACGTGGTAGAATTACTCTTTGAATAATCTTCTCCCTGTTCCCTAACTTGTTGATTCTTTCACCAGATAAGAGCCAGGCTCATTCTGCACCCAAACATTTCGAGTTGCAAAAACTCACACAAAAATGAACGCAGTGCAAACAACTTAAAATCCAGTATCTACAAGTGAAAGGGACAGGCCAACTTGATTATAGTATAACTATTTTCAACTATAGACTATTCTTTTGTCATGAATGAAAACAGTCTGAGCACAAAAAGTGAAAAGCCACTGCACTATACGGCTATTTGCAGTGTTCTGGATAAAATAGTGGCAACCACGTATCTCTACTTCTCATCTACTTCATGAGGTATGAAAAACAGCCCTGTTTACTGCTTTGTGACAATGCAGTTTTCAGATAGTTCAGTGGCTCTTTGACTTGTTTAATGAGCTTAAGAATTAGGTTGTATAATTTTCTCAAACCCGAAATGAACACTAAACTTTCAGTTTGTCTATAAAAATTCAGAATCACAAAATTTAGAGACACATTGTTTCATGTGGACAGTGGAAAGAGCGGCAGATGTCAACAATAGGCAGTGTTTAACACTTAACTGTCCATTTACCATCAATGATGGATATCAGAACTTTTTTATCAAAGGATAATGCACATTTTCATTAAACCATTATTCCATAGGACAATGTGCACACAGAGAAGGTTGAAACAAGCTAAATGTAATTGCATGCCGGTGGTCGATGCTTTTCTACAAGGGCGTGCATGATGGCCCAAGTGCATATGGACAGACTCATGCATAATGCATGTCCAGCAGTCAGCGTAGATCTCACTGAATCAGGCCAAAATTAACACTAATTGTAATGGCAGACTGGCCGCAGTGCCCTACCCTTTAAAATGTGTGACAACCCCAAAATGAGACATTTTTACATTGTTTCGTCTGGATTACTTAGTACTCACATTGTTACAAGGTTTTGTTTTTTCAGCAGCTAAATGGCTGACTACAATAATTAGTGATTCCTCCTTCTCAGATGGTTTTTTTTTAATGAAAAAAACTTTTGTCAAAGTCTGTTTTAGAGGTTTTATTTCAATTCAATTTATTTTGTATAGCCCCAAAACACAAATGGTCCAGGTATAACCATGATCCAAGGAAACCTGTGAGGCAAGAAAAGCACAAAGACTCCGGGGAAGAGGCAAAGTTAGTAATGTGCATTAAAGGTACATGAATTGATACAGACGGAGAGAGAGAAGAGGAGAGAGGAGAGAGGAGTATCCTAGGTCTAAGTCCCCTGGCAGCCGAGTCCTGTTGCAGCATATCTCGGGGCTGGTCCAAGGCAAGCCTGAGCCAGCCCTAACCATAATCATTATCACAAAGTAAAGTCTTAAGCATATACTCTTAAATGTAGTGAGTGTGTCTGCCCCCTAGACTGAAACTGTGATTCCACAGAAGAGGAGCTTGATAACTGAAGGCTCTGGTTCCCATCCTACTTTGTGAGACTCTAGGAACCACACGTAACCCCACATTCTAAGAGTGCAGCAGTGGGGTAATAGTGTACGATAAGCTCCTTAAGATATGATGGTGCCTGACCAATTAGGGCTTTGTAGGTGAGGAGAAGGATTTAAAATGTGACTTGTGATTTTACATGGAGCCAGTGCAGAGAAGCTAATACAGGAGTAATATGATCTCTTTTCTTAGTTGTTGTTAGTACACGTGCTGCAGCATTCTGGATCAACTGGAGAGATTTAAGAGACCTATTAGAGCAGCCTGATGATAAGGAATTGCAGTAAGCTAGTCGAGAAGTAACAAATGTGTGAACTAATTTTTCTGCATCGCTCTGAGACAGGATGTGCCTGATTTTTGGAATGTTACGTAGGTGAAAAAAGGCAGTCCTTGAAATTCTTTTATCTGGAAGTTAAAGGACATATCCTGATCAGAGATAACTCAAAGGTTATTTACGGTGCTGCTGGATGCCAGGGCAATGCCATCTAGAGAAACTATATAATTAGATAATTGATTTCGGAGGAGTCCTGGGCCTAGTAGAATAGATTCAGTTTAACATCTGATAGTTTAACATCAGAAAGTTGCAGCTCATCCAGGTTTTTATGTCCTTAAGGCATACTTGACGTTTAGCGAACTGGTTGGTTTAGGGTACTACATAGAGTACTACTCTCCCATAAGAGCAATATCACAAAGTGCATTTTTTTTTTAACAGCAGGATTGTGTAACAGCCATCCTTAAACTGTTACGCCCTGTCTCAGGCCGCACACACCACCCTGTTTAAATCGTGCATCATTTGTTTCAAATTTGATGGTAAAATAAAACTTGGAAAGAAGGTGGAAGAAATCAAAGAATCTTCTTTGGAGGACCACATTTATGGGGAAAGTCACTCAAGTGACAACACAAAGCCCACCATGAAGTTAAGAAAGTAAAAGTAGTTTTGGTTTAATTTCCAATGTTTAGCATCCTGCAGACCTGCATTCTCATGATGCAAAACAAGTCTCCATTTCTTTATTTGAAACAAGCTGCAACAAACTACGGCAGTTGGAAATCGAAGACATACTATCTGAACCAAGACAGGTCATGCAGAACATTTAACTACTCGCAGACAAAAGGCATTCACACTTACAGTACATTCACGCACATATTTAAGAGTAAGCAAGTCCAAACCTCAATTATATCTTGTTCTAACCGGATCCATGCGGTTACTAATGAGACTGAGTATTGCATGCATCCTCCATTAGAAGCATCACTGGGTGGAAAAAGAAAGAAGAAAAAAAAAAAGGAAAGGTTAAGTCAACACTCAATAGCTCCCAGCCCTATTCTCCTACTTAATACATTTCCTATGCTGACTTAATGAACCACACAAAGCCTTTCTGGTTTTTCATCAGATGGGGGGTAGTAGCGGCGGTGGTGGTGGAGGTGGAGGGGGGGTGTATGAAATGGTAATAAGGGCAGGCAGACGGAGAGATGGAGGGAGAAGCCCGAGCCGAGCGGAGGATGAAACTGCACCTACCTGGAGGTGTGTGATCTCATTAAAGCCAAATTGGTATATGCCAATAAATCCAAGGCACTTGCGATCTGGAATTATTACACTCACGCACACATACACTGCATACACACAAACCTCCCCCGTGAAGAGCAGTTATACTTCAAAATTATCCAAAATGGAAAGAAAAGTAATGAATATTGTAATGAGAAATAATAGAGCAATGGGCGGATACGGTCACAGCAGTGGCCGGCCGGTTAACACCAAAACAAACATACCCAGGGCTGCTGAATAATTACAGCACACAGAAGGAGTCATTAAAGCTTCATCAAACAGAGAAAAAAGAGATAGGGCGAGTGTGACATTATGACGACTGTCTCAATAAATCAATCTGGTGTGGTGAAAAAAGAAAAGGACGATAACTGATGACGGTACAAGTTTGATTGCTGTTCATCTAGTGCCACTGTGCTGTGGTATGCTTTGATTGGTATCTTGACTTTACAAGACAATGTGTATCCTGAAAGAACGTAATTACACATATATCCATTTGGTTTTGTTTTCCACAATTCAAACATGAATCTGAACACTAATGGACAGCCATAATTGGCGTTTCATTTGTACACTTGCCACTTTAGTTGCTTGTATTCAGATGTTCAACTGAAACAAACCCTAGGCATTTTGTGTTGGGAGCCGCATATCCCAGAGGCCCCTGGGGCTCCTGGGAGAGGGAGAGAGCGCGACAGAGAGAGAGAGAGAGAGAGAGAGAGAGAGAGAGGCATGTGTGTGTTGTTTGTGTGTGCTGGCTGGCAGAGTCCCCTTGAGGCTCTACTGTAAAGCTATCATCAGCGGTGGTGTCAAGGATTTGTAGCTTGTCACTGAGAGAGTGCTGGCAGTGACTCTGGGAAATAACTGCTTATGGAGAGAGAGAGAGAGAGAGAGAGAGAGAGAGAGAGAGCGAGAGAGAGCGTGGCTCGCACAGCTTGTGTGAGTGTAGGTGTGTGTAAGAGAGATAGACGGTGAACGAGTGGGAGGAATGTGTGTCTCTTTTCTCCCCGGGGTGTCTGGAGACGTGTGTGTGTGTGTGTGTGTGTGTGTGTGGAGGGGTAGGTTGTGGGTCTATCATATGATGTGTGGATCCATGTGCCGTCTTTCATCTCGGGGCCTTAGGCTCTTTGTCTATGTGTGTTCTTGCCGGCAAGTGGTGTGTGTACATGTCTATTCTGGGTGTGTCAAAGCTCCTGCGGTGGAATTGCGTGGATCCACGTCTCCCTGTGAATTAACATTCACATTTGGACTCGAATATGATCAAATATGTATTTTCAGTCACCGGCAGTAATGAGGTGCAAGCTACCTCATTGCTACTTTGCCCGTGTTTGCGTTTGTGTGGTCTTCGCCGAGATGGATGCCGACTTCAAACCGAACTTTTCCCTCAAGGCGGAGGGCCAGCAGCAGCAAAACGCTGCTGTCGGGTAAATACATGTATCTGCAAAAAAACAAGTTCCTCTGGAATGACGAATGGAGGGCTCATTTTCTCATTGACAACCATGTATTTCTGAAATCGCATGTTGGCGGTTGACCAGGTTTCAAGTGCCCGAGGGTCATGAAATTCACTCAACTCATAAATGATCATGTCAGCGTTCAAACGGAGGAAGAAAAAGGAAGACGAGGAAAATTGCAGTTACATGGTTTCCATCTGACTGCAGCTGCTAAATTCACAGCAGCATTGTGGCCCATCTCTAGGGCCCGCAGAGGCCGAAAGACAGTTCCTATTACTGTCAGTCCAATTACCGGCCACAGCACAGCCACTGCTGTCAACACCAGACGGGTCATGGTATGCATCGGCATCTTTTCTCTCATGTTTGGCCAAATTTGGGCAGGAGAACTTCTATGTTATGCAGCGCAGCTTTGAGCTGCAAGCAACTGGTTATCAACATCATCTACTCTTATAAATTAGCCATTATATGAGGTCAAGAGTTGAGCAGAGTAGGAAGTCATCAAAGAGCTTGTTCATTATGAGATGTGAAGGACCCCTACAACCGGGTTTACACGGAGGATAGCCTGCTTTAGGGATACACACTGTAGATTTGTGACCAAAATGACAACACAGTCAACAACAATGCAGAAATGTTTGCAATACATCCCCTGTGGTTTTATGTGCCCGTGTGGAAATCCACCACGCATATACACATATACACCCAGAAGTGGGGAATGTCATGAGAAGTGGTCTAAATATTGAAACACTCTCCATTACAGAAGACAGTGCTCTGCGTCGAGCGTGTCTGCTGAGCTGCCTCTAGTGTTGCACCGCATGGCAACAGAGAAGGCCCAGCCCCATCTGGTCTTGGTTCAGTCTGGTTTACTGCAAAGTGGTGCCAATACAAATAGCTGTGCTTGATGTTTGTTTGCATAAATTGTTTTGAAAGGCTTCACCAAGAGTTTTTTGGGTGGATTACGGTGGGGAAGTTGGGGAGCCAAACGTGGTGGAATAATCCTCACTGAGCTGACAGTTAGATTTGCTCTTCTTTAGGAATAAAAAAAAAGATTGTTTTGGATTTTTCTTCTCGGTTCCTGGCAGTGAGCTTGGACTGTGAACTTTTCAGTGTGTTGTGTGTGTGTGTGCGAGTGTGTGTGTGTGTAAAGTGTGTGTAAAGTGTGTGTATAGAATGCGGGTGTATGATGATGGAGAATGCCGAGCAGCTCTCTCTTCTCTCGTAGCATAGCAGTGTCAATTTCGATCACATCAATGTTGTGTTAAACACATGCTAAAAGTTCAGTTGAAAGTTCAGAGGCCCAATGCAATGTGGGGGAAATGTCTCTCTTCCTAAATCCCTCGCATACCCACTTTGATTTTTCCTCCACATGTCAAGGCAAAGGAAGGAAAAAGCAAAGTTATGTAGTGAGGGGAATTAGGCTTGTATTACACTGATGAAAAAAAGTAAGCGAAAGTCTCTTTTCCATTAAAGTTGGGACATTTTTGTTTTTGTTTTGATTGTACATCCTGGTAAAAAAAAAAAGAAAAAAAAAGACAGCAACCAATTGGTAGTCATCAAACCTTAGCTCTAGTTTTGCTGTCATACCCCAGAGTCACAGGCAGAGCCCTCGATAGGATGGAAATCGCAATTCTACCAATGACAGTTCAATCGTTCGGGCCCTCTGTTCCTCATTTGCTGCTTAGCCAGTGGAGGTCCGTCCATGGTCGACTCCCAACTGGATCCAGATGCGGCTAAAAATATTTTTTTGCTTCAACATTTGTCTTTGTCTTCAGATCCTCTGCAGCCACATTGTGTCAGGGTGCAGAGCTAATGATGGTATATTTTCTTGTCCGTGGACAAAAACCTGACACTTCTGCTCTGTCCTTAACCATTGATGGGTTTGGTCTCTACACACGCAGGTTTGACAAGTTCAGCAAACAGTGATACAATATCACTGGACCCACTTCCCTTATCTCAAGACTGTTATCTAACAGTGACTACATATATATGTTTCTGCTTATATTCTGTATATGTCATATGACTTTTATTGCATCTGAAATCATCTGAAAATATCCTTGTGTGTTTCACTCTTATGCTGTGAGAAGAACAGAAAGAAGATGTCTTTTTTATTCTCAGCGGAAAGCACAGACTCACACTAATAGAATCTGGTGTCAATCAACATATTATTGTACTTTTTGCATCCTTAAATCTTCGCTTCATCAGCTGAATTTCAACTTGAACATGTTTTTTTTATTTCCCTTTCGTTTTTTATTTCCCTTTCGTTTTCCCTACTCGAGCTCTATCAGCAGGCCCGAGCAAAGCTTTTTCATCTTATTCCGTTGCCCCATGTACATCTACCTCGGGACAAGAAAAGAAGTGAAGAGAAAAAAAAAGAAAAAAGAATGGGGCTCCCTCAATCCATCCAATTTACAAGCAGATGTTACATGTTTGCAACATCAGAAGTCCCTGTTAACTGTAGAGAGGGTGAAATGATATACCTTTGATTAGCCTTTTCACTGGTTAATGTAAACGAGCTTAGTACATGGTTGCTGAGTGAACCCTGACCTTCGCCTCATGGCCAATACATCATCAGATTACAGAAAAAACACACACTTTTGTTACAACTTTGCCTTGTTAAGGCTAATTTCTGATTTGCAGATTGTCAAGCTTACTTTGGAGTAAGCAAGAGGACTGGATCAGGTCTCCACGAGGCCCCCAGCTCTGGGGCAACATGGACGCCTCTAAATAAGGGGGCATTAACCTTGAAATACAACTTGGCTCTTTCCCGTATCCTCTTTCTCTGCTCTGTTCGAGATGTTTTTTCATTTTGAGGTTGAGATAACTAGAACAGAGACGTGCCTTCTATTTATCTCAAGGATATTTATCCTGAGAACGATAAGGGGAGAAATATGGACATAAAAGTGGTGCCCGGGGGGAGCGTGGGAGAGGGTGGGGGTGTAACAGCATTCCTTTTAAATATATGGTGAATGAGGGTCCTTCAACAAGTGTTGTGTTTACATTGCTTGTGGGAAAACAAATTGACACAGGCGGCGTCTGAGGGGGCTGTAAAACAGCTCTTTAGCACGGCTTAAATTCCAAGCGGCAAGCACAGCAGTGTCACCCCAAGGTGTTGAGAGTAAATATATGGTGTTACCTTTAGGCTAAATAGGGGGGAAAAGCATACACAGATTGAAGTGAGTGTCAGTGACAAAGTAGAGTGAGTGTGTTACCTAGGAGCAGCAAAAGTGAGAACAAGTAATAACATTTATGATTCCTAGTTGTTTAATAATAATAAAGTGAACACATTAGATGTAACAAAAGGAAACACTTGCACCTCAGTGCATTTGCATTGCAGCAAAGAGTAAAAATGATCCTCAAAGCTCACATCTTCTAAAAATATCGATATAATGAAGATAGGTGTAGATAGAGGGGCCATTAGTAGCCTACTTTTCCAGGGGGTAACTGCTCCATCCAAGGGAAACAATAATCAATGACCTGCTGAACACATCCAACACGTTTCTCATCCCAACTCATCACATGGTGACGCTTGGTCAGACCCCTTGGCGTCACTTTCGAACGCACTGGGTAGCCCAGCAAGTCAAACAATGACGCTCCACTACTATGTGCAGTAAACACGTACTGGCTGGAAAATGACCCTCCCGGTAATGCGAGACCTAGTGGCATTTCACTCCCTCTTTAAATAGAGGGTACAGACTGACACCAACTTGCGATGCATGGTTACCAGATAACAGTTTTGTTCAGTAGTGTGGCCAACACAACAAATAGATGTTGACACAGCCTATAAAATCTGAAAATGGGAAGCATCAATAGCATTGATCCTGCTCATGATTTTATGGAGACAGGGAGGTTGTGGTGATGGAACATGTTATGTTTTAAAGGGATCAGTGTCGCAATAAAACACCCAAACCCTGAAACAGGTCAGATAATACTACCCTGACAATATTCCTACTAAAAAAAAAAACATGAGCAAAGGAATTACACTTCTTTACAGCTACAGGGGCAAAAAGCTTGAAAGGTGTCTACACATCACCTTTGTGCTCCATCACATCAAACCGTGAGCTTTTTCACCAGGCCCAAATTGATGTCGCTGTTAACTTCATTAACTTTGTCTGTGTCTTGTAAGGCTCTATGGGGACTGTGTTGTTGTATCTGTGTGTGCGTGTGCACACGCTGCAGACCGTGTGGATGTTGCACGCGCTTGACCTTTGCCAGTGGGAGAGCAAATACAGTGGAAGAGTGATACCACTGTGCAGTCCTTTAATCTGCTCACTTAGCCAAGGCTTTGGGGCTCACTTCGCTTCACTTCATCTGAAGCTCCCTCATCCCAAACTGCTGGCAGTATCCTTGCAGACTGGAGCCCGGCTGCCTTCACATACACTTCTCTACGTCTGTCCCTCCATTTCTCAGTCTCCCTCTTTCTCTCTGTCACTCTTCTTTTATGTTCGGCTCTTTTGGCCCTCAGCTTCACCTGAGCGACCTTGTGTGAGTTTAATCTTGGTA
The DNA here is from genome assembly GCF_004355925.1 of Anarrhichthys ocellatus. NCBI lineage: Eukaryota > Metazoa > Chordata > Actinopteri > Perciformes > Anarhichadidae > Anarrhichthys > Anarrhichthys ocellatus. Next base: position 3,848,624 of record NW_022280038.1, read on the forward strand.
AGCACTGTTGCATCCCACTATTACACTCAAGGTAAAGTGCATATCTGTGGGATAAGACGGACCGCATTTACATCCAGTTCTCTCTCTCTCTTCCTCTTTCGCTCAGCTCTCTGTGCTTAGCCTGTCTTGACCTTTGCGTACTTACAATCGGTAGAAGCATTACAGCAGTCCAGGTGAAGTGTATATCCTGAGATGGGCACCCTTCCTGACTCCCATACAGGAGACTCTCTTTGTGTGCTCACCTGTGCTCACAAAGTCTTATGTACTTGCCTGTGTCAAGTGATAAGAGGATACAACATAAAAATAAATGTGGGTATTGTTCCAACTCAATGGCACAACATTGACCAGCACAATTTCACATATTTTTATGATTCTTATGTACTGGGGTATAATGGGTTTCATTCTCATTACAGCAGCATTAAAAAGCATTGCATTTCAACAACTCCTCAAAGTCAGGAGCATTTGTGGATATAACAAATAACATTTACTATATTTATAAGGTTATTAAGATGATGTGTACTCTTCCTTATCTTTTAGAATTGTTGGAAGCAAGTATTTTTCACTTTTACATATGTTTTGGATTAGTCTATATATATATATGGTACATTTATCAGACGAGATGTTCCACCAACATCATATAGATACAGAATGCTTAAAACACAAGAAAGAAATCAATATTGCATATTGGTTATATATATATATACTGTATTTAAACATAATACAGTCACATAGATAATTAAACTTGTTTGAATTACTGAACATCTCTAAGTAATGCACCAGTATTAAGAATATTCTTTTTTTTGGTGCATTTTCAGATCAGTAATTGCCCCTCTTCTTGTCAAGTTTTATTCAAAATGGAAGCAAACCTATATAGAGGACACTTTATCGAGATACTGTAAGTTAGTGTTGTCTCAGCACATGAGGCGGCTGGACAGGGTCATCAGGGACAGTGGTAGGACCGAGCACTGAGGCTGAAGTCTTGTAGCCCCCAGTCCTCCCCCAGGGTGTAGGGGGCCTAGCCAGAGGCTTATCGCTTCACACACGTTGTCATTTCCTATAGCCTCTCCCCTGTTCATCCCTCTCCCCGTCCTCTTCCTTCCACCTCCCGCCGGTCCTCCCTCTCGTCTCTCTCCGTAGCACCTCCTCAAGCTGTCGGCACGCTGGTTCGGAGGGCATCCTTCAGGAAGGAGAGGTCCATGTTCCGACCACGGGCTGATAGAGGGAGCCTGATAACCCCTGAGCCAAGTGCTACACTGCCAGCTGACATGAAGCAGATGTCCTCCTGACCCCTTTCTCTTTGGGAACAGGACACCCAAACACTCCGGGGCTTGAATGTCGGCAGAGCCCCTCTGCTACTGAGAAGGTGTGGCGTGATGCTTCAGACCTTATGCGCTGCAGAATTTGTTTTGATAACATTTGAGCTTAGGTAGTGCACAGCAATCATTCTATATATATTATTTAAGCAGGTCACCAGATGAAAATTACTTTTTTGTACTGACTCTAGCTCATTTAAAGTTGTTTTCAATTGGTACATTGTCCATGGCAAATACATATAAAATATGCATGATTTATATACATAAAAAACAAAAGTGGAATGAGAAAAAAATTATTCACAGTGAAATGTGACCTAAACAAATCGACACCATGTATCTCCACATTTTTCCAGTATAATAAATGATCAAAGTTCTCTTGCTGATAACAGATCTGTTTTTCTTAGCTCCTGAAAAGCTAATGTTTTGGAGAAAGCTCAGACAAATCCAGCAGTCCTGACGTTTAAAGTCACATGCAGTTTTTGTATTATACAGACACCCTAGGATATTATGTAATGTTTGTCCCCAAGCCTAGGTTATCTCGCATACACAGACACACACACAAACCTGGTCAGCCTCTTGGGATGCACAGAGACCTTACAGCCCTGTGACCTCATTACTATTCAGAACCAGCGGTGAGAAGACGGGTGGCGCTACGTTCCCAGTACAGCTCAGCCCCAGCGCTATGGATGATGTGCACGGATGGGGGCGTTGTGGGGTGGGTAGGTAGCAGCTTCCCTTGAATTCCACCCCCGCCCGACCACCAAAACTGCAACACACACACACACACTCACTTCCTCCGGGGAGATAGGCGCCCTCTGCTTTCTGTCAGGGTGTCCTCAGCCGCGGACCCCTGGGGCCCCTCGCTTGGTGGGAATCTGGTCTTCCCACTCCACAGATGCCCCCCTCCCTACAGATGAGAAGGAAAACAAGACCTGAGAAAGACATTTGCTCATCCTGTGCTATCGTCTCCCATATATTGTCTTTGCTATCTCTCTCCTACGCCCCCGTCCCCTTCTCTTTCTTCTGCCCAGGCGGTCGATAGCGTTAATTGGCTCACTCAGTCACCGGTACATTGATTGCGGTCACTAATAAAAGGGCTATTGATTGGCACTTTGTTTAACACTGGCCCATGCAGTGAGAGCTGCCCTCTAATACCATCCTGACAGCAACCTTTTCCTGTTTGCCAGTCTCTTAATGTCATAAATTATGTCAGTCGATTAAGGAGATATTTCTTCTCTCACGTTTTCGCCCCATCAGTGTAAGGACATTTTTAGATTGCGGCTCCCAAAGAGAGAGGACAAGTGGCTCCTGAGAGCAACAACCTGGCATCCTGGGTATTAGGCTTGTTTGCTGTAAAACCCACAGTCAGATGAAAAGATTGAAATCAATACACACATGTCGATAAAAGCCGGATTTTTTAACACATCACATGTTTGTTTAACTCACTGTTTAATATCTTCAATAAGAATTTTAAGACCAGAGTTTGTTCTTCAAGAAATAGTGCAGCCCCTTTAGCTGCTTCCTAAATCACAATACACACAAGAAAACACAGGAGCAGTGTATTAAAGTAAGTAAACTGGCTCAGATGAACCATAACAGGCACATAAGGGACCCTCAGGAGATTTTTTTCAGGATTGCCTCAAGTGACATAATGTTAAATGTGATTTTGCACCATTACTTTTTGGTCACTTTGAGTCCATTAATTGAAAAGACAAATGCTACACACATATGCTTAAAAAAAGGTACAACTAATTTGCATGACTGAATGTAATTTAATTTTACCTTATCTGTGCAAGTCAAAGCACTCCTTTCACTTCTTTAGTCACTATATGTGTGCTCTAACCCTTTCTCATTTAAGGTATTCTAGCAACACATAATTGAATCAAAATTGTGTCCTTCTCTGTCCATACATGTTCTGAAAGGTTACTTAAGACATTTTGTAACATTTGCTGATAATTGGCTACCTCAATTAGAATGGTACAAGGTGATTTTCACCTCTCATTTTCAGCAGACATGTCTCCTCCCGTGCCAGGATCACGCAGGTCGACAGGAAGCAGCCTGCTCAATATTCTCAAAACAAACTCATTGCAATTAGCTGGGTGCTATTCTTCACAGTGCAGCTCTGAAGCTTCAGTAAGTCAAAGGCAGGTCTCCTGAGAAAGACGATGAAAACTGGAAATGGGGTGTAAGTACCTCCATGAGAGATTTAATTATCGCCATTAAATATTCAATGATCAATAGAATTTGTTTTAGCCGATCAATAGGTGGCAGGGCCCGAGAAGGACAATGTGCATAAGTTGCTATTTGCATTTCAAAGCAGCTGTCACGTGGCCCCATTGGAAATCCATACCATTTTGTTAGGCTGTATTTCATATTTAGCTGCTTTATCCCCTTATCACTGACTGCTATCGATTCCTTTCTCTTTATTTACTGCCTACAAACTGCCTTAGGTTTAAAATGTCAAAATGTTTTTAGGGAAGCCGATATACCTCCATCTTCCTTCCTCATCTCATAACTAGCTCTTTTTCAGATCTACTCTCTCTTTATAATTCCCTTGTCTCTCTTTCCCCTCTCTCCCTCCCTCGCTCTCACTACCCCTCTCAGTATAGCTGGGAAATTAAACCCTGTCATCTCCCCACCCACCGTACAGATCTCTGCTCACTCGGGTGTGAATCTGCACATTATTCAAATAAATATCTCAGAAGTGTCAGGGGAATACTCCGAGCCACTTCAAAGACGCCCACCCACCCCCACAACCCTTCAATGTTGCTTGTTCTTGCCGGAGTCCTATTTTGTTTACCTGAGCCGACTCTAATGGCTTGTTTTTCGCAGCACCTAGCATGTTCAAGTGCAACATTTAGCCAGGTTCAAGTGCACACACGTTCAGGTCTCACCTAGGGCTTTGATTGTTCTCCAACACTGGAAGTGATGTTTTCCAGTTTCGACCAAAAACATTGTTTGTCTCTGTTTTCCTCACAGTCTTTCAAGCGCCTCTTAACTTTCATTCCTCTCTCTAGCTTTGTGCCCCCTTTTTTTTTATCCCTCGCACTGTTTTTCCTCTGCCTCCCCCTCCCCCCACCTTAACTAACTCACCTAGTTGGTTTCCCCAGGTGGGATATTGTGTAAAGATGCCTGGCAGGCAGTGTGTACTGAGGGGAACAGAAGGAAACACTGCAGATTGAAGGGCAGGGAAGCACAAACCAAAATGACCTGATAGGTTACAAAGGTTACAAAGGCATTTATACACTTCTTTCTGTCAAGGCCAGATACAGTAGAATGCCCATGAAGAGAGATGCTTTCATGTACAGTACAATGACTAAAGGTAAACATATTGTGTACACATTGTGTACAACTATGGAGCTGTGAATGGAACTTTTATAAAATATATATATATTCTGTATATCATTAATATCAAACATACACAGAACTGCACATGTAATATGTGCCAGAGAAAATAAAACCATGCAATATCTCTGCACTGAACATCACCTTGGATTATATCGGACAGGTTTTACAAGCCGAGGGTGGACATATCTCAAGAGACAGCTGAATCGCTAATGAGGGTGAGTGACACGGCCAGCATGGAGCTAAATGCAGCTAGACTGGAGAGCTCCTCTGCTGGAAATATAAAGCAAAATGTGTGTGTGCGAAAAGTGAAACAATAGGTGGATTGCTGTGCACTCTCTCTGTTGAGTTATATACTGCTGCTCAGCCTCTCTATCTGCGAGCAGGCCTATCTATCAGAGCATCCCTCAGCCAGGAGAACACAGAGGTCGGGAAGTTAACCTTCAGCGGCCCGAGGGCTGCATGAAGCATCATCAGTGCCATCAGGATACATGGCCTCAGTGCTGCGGCGCAGCTGGGGGAAAGAAAATCTGGATGAACTGAATAGGTGTGTATGTTGCACATCTGTAGGTGCCTGGGTGCATCTGTTTCGGTAGTGTAAATATGAGGGTCATGAATGATGGTTCAAATGTTGCTAGCAATAACCTCAAAGGCAGAAGGAGACACAAGCTGGCTAGAACAGAAAGTGTGAGTATGTTGAACATCTTCACACATAATTAGTATGCGCTGATACCGGCTATTGATGCAACGTATAGTCTTTAGGAATAACTTCTAAAAGATGACAACGGTAAGTCTTTTTTTTTGTTTTTTCTACCAGGTTGACATTATTTTGGTTCTTTACATGTATTACCAACTCATGCCTGTTTATTCAGTTCCTTGACAAAATAAGAGCTGTCCCCGCTCCAGCAGGTAGCAGTGGCCCTAATGCGTCTTAACCGTAATGTTTTTATCAACCTGCCATTGGAAACGTGGATCACGTGACACACACAAAGGACGGATGCATGACGTGATGAACGCACGCAGTTTGTTGCTGCAAATTTGAATGTGAAACTGCACTGCTGGCTGTGGTGACTAACTTCAGGAAGATACAATTTTTACAATATTAATTTTCAACTTTTGCGCTCTAAACGTTATTTTCATGGGTTACTTTATTTACTCGGCTAGCTCACTACCTAACCAACAAAGCTAACTACTAACTAGGCTTTGATAGCTTATTACTTTAGCCAGGCTTGCTAGGTTTTGCAAGCTAACTTGCACACAGTAAACACTCATGCTAACTATTATCATCTGTAATGTTGACCTGAAACCTCCATTTACACAACTAATGCTTTTTAAAAACGAGTATCATTGTAATTTAGCTTATTACCTGTTAAATGCATTAAAAGTCAAATTCAATTCTCAATGTTTTGAGAAAGAAAATGTTGCATCTGAGAGGCTTTAATGCAAATTTTGCATTTTGCATTTGATAAGTATCTCTCTCTCTCTCTCTCTCTCTCTCTCTCTCTCCCCCCCCGTCCCTGTATATCTATCTATCTGTATGAGGTCTTTCCAATCCTTTAAATTTCCATGATCCAGACTCATGCTCCTCCTAAATGCACAGTGCGTGATTATACATGGTGAAAGACATCACTCACGATTGGGCCGGGACACTTCAGCTTGTATGTTTAAATTGCTCCCAGTAGTATCCTTGATCTGGGTGGAAATCAATATGGCTTCTACTGTCACATTGGAGGGGCGGGGACCATGTATTGATGTTCAGATGTCATTTCAGGGGGATTTGATGCTTCTGTCCCCTCTTCCGTGAGTAGATGGCCGGATAGATCAACTGATGGTGTCTGCTTGCCTTCTCCAGGGTGTTACTGCAGCCTGGCGTTGTTTGGACTAAAATCATAGATGTAAAGTTGAGTCAGAACGTGCTGAGCTTACAAAGAAAAAAACAGAAGAAAAGGTTTAGGGAAAGCTGCTATTGATTTTTATTTATTTTTTTTATCAGGAAAGCTGTTTGAATTAAAGCCTGATATCTTAATGGGGTTACCATCGTAAGCTCCAAACCCAGGGCGAGGGCTCCGAACAGACATTATCACACGCAGATGATGGCACACATACTTACGCGTTTTATCAATCAATTGATCAGCACTGTCTTGTGTGTCTCAATACACTGGTTCTGCTCCGAGTAGCTTGTAGGATTCATTTGGTCTCATTCTACTGTAATGCTGTCAATATGTTTTCCATCTTTTACACTGATTCATTATTCAAAAGTAATGGGAGTGATGGGACGCTACTGTATAAGTGAAATAAAATAGTGGTGTAGTATTACAGTAGCTCTGGATGGAGTTGGCTTTATGAGGTTATAAATACACAGAGTGAGGGAGAGGTAAGAATGTTAATGTGGGTGAACAGGGAGTTATGTTTAAACCACAGTGCATAGGATGGAGTTAGGGTCATGGGAGGTTATGCATAAACCAGCAGCAGATAGCTACATGTAGTCAACAATAAAGGTATGGGAGAGAGAGAGAGAGAGAGAGAGAGAGAGAGAGAGAGAGAGAGAGAGATATCTATTCTGGATAAATATTAAGTTGTATTGTCTTCTTCATATAGGCTTTTATTTATTTATATTTGCATAGATGCACCATAAAGAAGACCACATTTTTCATATTCATTTTAATATGAATCATTTTGAAGACCAACTTTGTCCCATTGAATTGAATTCATTAAGTTTGTGAAATTCCTGTTTGTGTTGTCTTGTTAAGGATTGAACGGTAAAAGAGGAAGGAGCCACAGTGAGCCGGGTGGATGAAAAGGTGTCCGGTGCTTACTTCAGTTTGGGTGAACTCAAACCTGCAACATGGCATCCAGGTAAGCAACATCTCTCACTGTGTCATTCCTGTCATCACGCTGGGCCCCCGTCACGTATTCTGATCATGGTTGCTTGTGGTACAAACTGCACACTAATCCCAATTTAATGGACATTTGAGAGCTGCTTAACACATCTACAAGTATGGAACGGATGTAAGACTGATGTCCATTATCAAACCTGCTGCTTGATATATGTGTTGATTGTCTTTTTATATTTTACCTAGCAACAGGTGACAGAGAGCTGTTATTTGCCTTGCTACCGAGGAAATAGCCTCCCATTATTTAAAACTGTGTCTATTGCCGCACTACTGTTTTAAGCACCTTTCACAATTAGCAGTTGTTTCCCTTAAATTCTCAGAAGGTATTTTCATTGTGCATACAACTACCTGTACTTGTTCTATTGATCTAGACACGGAGCTTGCTCTACTATATGTAGCTGACTTTATGTAAGCGCACCCGCTACCTCTTTCTCTTTACGTTAATGTAGATTACGCCTTTCTCCCGTCAGTCCCCATCCCTCTCTGTCCCCGTCCCACCGTTTCTCTCATAGGAGGCTCGCCTCCTCCCAGACAGCAGTGAGCCCTAGAGTCACATTTCAGGCCTGACTGCTACTTAAAGGCCCATAATCTGCTTGCCGAATGGCTACAGTGTGGCGGCCTGAGCGGAAGCAAATTATTCGTTTTAAGGACTCCTGCTGCTGTGGGACCTGGGGCTAGTGGCTGGTGCTGTTAACGTTAACACACACACACACACTGTGTGGAAGTCATCATTATTTATTTAACCCGTTAAGTGTTTAAAGTGGAAGGGGTCCACCGGGACACGGCTTGGTTGATGAAATTATTCTATATATATATATATATATATATATTTAAATCCTTCAGGGAGAGGGGCAAGGGAGCATAGAAAGATGAAGCCTTTCCTACATTTTCAGATGCAAGGTCTGATCACATGATAACAGACTCATGGTGCTAGTGTGCTTGGCCGACACGGTGGTATTACAGACCTCACAACATGGGAGCAACTGTGATGTATTTAATGTGAATTTTTCCTGCGCTGTGTGTGTGAGAGATAGCGAGAATATGTCTCATGTGTGTCAGACAAGCATAATATGCGTGAGTGTCTAACACAGTGTTAACAATTGGCAGTTCAACATAATGCCACTACAACTAAACCTGCGTTGTTTGGCTGAATATGCAGACTCATATCCTCTAGCATTCATAATGTCACCGGCAACACTGATTCACCTTGAAGCATGTGTGTGTGTGTGTGTGTGTGTGTGTCCAGCTATGTTTCTGTGTCCAGGTGCATCTGTTTGATCACAGTAATAGACAGAGGGGGATAGCATATTTGTTTTCTCTATGTGTGTGTGTGTGTGTGTGTGTGTGTGTGTGTGTGTGTGTGTGGAATAAGGAGTCCCAGCATTAATAAGTAATCTCTAGATGTTGGCCCTCCCATAACATGTTGGGCCAGCAGCACTTGTCCCCAGTAATGACACCATTACAGGATCGAAGTAGCCAGTTGAGAGTTTACCTCTGGGAATGACCACTGTGCCTCACCACCTCGACATATGGGCCGGGAGGCTGTCTGCTGCACCTGAACTTGCAGCTTTGGACCCTTTTGTACACAAATGCAGTTAGTAGTTTTGCTGTGCTCACTATTAGGGCGACAGATCTGTAAAACTGAGTTTCTACCCAGAGAATCATCCAAAAGCACCACTTGTGTTTACCAAAGATGTGCTCTTAAGTTCCTTAGAAATAAGTAATTCAGCATTAAGAAAACATAAATGACTAATCTACTGAAGAAATCTTAGTCGACGAAGACCAAAACAACCGATAAGTCAACAAATCCACTAAGAGGGAGCATCCCTACATACACATGTGGTTATAGAAAAAAACAATATAACATTTGTTAATACAAATCCAACCGGAGCTGAATCTAAATCCATGGTGTAAAAAGAAAAGCTAGTATTTGAATGCACTTAACATTCGGGAGAATGTTGTGTGAATGAGTAATTTGTTCTACAAAGACAACATACCGAGAGAAATTGAGCTACTATTTATTAGATAATATAAACTATAGTGATGGCAAATAGAGACAGAGAGAGAGAGGGAGAGAGGGGGACTGAACAGATTGAATGGCTAATGAAATGGGTACCTCCAGGCCTGAATAAATTCTCTGGTCTGGCGATCCCCCAGGATGCTGGCCTCCCAGGGAGATTAATGACCACTGGGCCATGGTATAATGAAGTAGTTTGCCTTGGCAATGTGCTTGTGAATTCATCACAGTGTCCACAAGTGGGCTGGCCAAGCACAACATCTTTATAAATCTCCCTCTATCTTCTCCCCCGCTGCTGATTTATGGTTCCGCCACCCCCAAATGGTTTGGCCCCTCTCACCAGACCCCGCCCTGGCTGACCATCAGTATCCCACCGAAATCCAGGTCACCGCGCTGATGGGGAAGAAATGGGAGGCTAATCAGATAATGGGAGGTGAAAATGGGCGAGAGTGAGTCGGAATCTTCAAAATCTCAACTCCTGCTCTGCCTGTCTGTGTTGCTTTGTCTCACTCTCTCACACACGTAGTCCTGTAAAAGGTGATTCATTCTGCTTCCTACATGTCTCTACAGAATGTGTCAACTCGTTGACTTCAATCATATCATCTTGCCCAGAACCTAAGAAGCGATGTAAACGATGCAATTGTTATTGATTTATTAAGTTAGATCATTAATGACACACATTATTGGAAGCATATATATTTTAGAGTAAACATTAAACATGTTTCTTTAGCTGTAGGGTTTGATTTCATAAGATAATGAAAAAATGAGGGTACTCGCGTACCAAAGAGGAAAAACAAACATTACCACAGGGGAAAGCAGGAGGTTGTGTATATAGCAGTCATATCATAAAATCTGGTACTTATACATTTGCAATTCAAACTGATATAGTGAGATTCCCTTTGCTCTTAATAAGCAAAACAATGAGCATAATGATCCACAAATTTAAACATTTTTACAAGCAAACTCATTCCAGCATGTGCACAGCATGGATAATCTGTACACCTAATTGTTAATAAATGTTGGATATCTGCAGCGGATAGCTGAGTCCTAAATGCGTTCCCACCATAAGCCGTGCATTGGTTACAGCACTGAGCCCCCTGTTGCTGCGACGATGGCAGCCTGTTAATGGCGGAGGACTGATGAGCCCCAGTGTTGCACAGCTCTGTCCGGCTCATAAAGCCTGTCTGCTTGATAGCTGGAGCTCCATATGGAATAGTGGCGAGGAAATTGAGGGAGAACAATAAAGCATGTTGAGGGATATTTCGATTAAAATGCATTCAATGGGGTTCTCTCCTAACGCAGTTGAGATGTGCTCTCACGTAGCAGTCCGTTCTTTGAGTGTCCTTTCCTGAAGCTAAATGATGCTGCTGTCACGCTGTTTTGTAGCCTAACCTGGTAAAGATTATTAATGAGTGCAATAAATCCAAATTGTATAATAGGAAGTTATGAAAAAGGGAACGCCATAGTTAAGTCTAATGAGTATTTAGATTGTTTACTAAGAGCAATCGTCACCCTGTGCCACATGTACTTAGTAATTGTCAAAGGCTTTACATCCCCATTCTTTCTCAAGACGGCTTATCTTAATCTACAGTGTTTTATTTTTCTTGGAGAGGGATGGATGAGTCGAGTAATTGTACAGTTGACATCGGCTTAGACAACATCATCCCCTTAGTCCCCAGCTAATCCTACAGAGTGATAACAATAATGGGAAAAAAGAATGGAGATATTTTTCTTTAACAAAAGAAGATATGGAGTTTAATTCGTAATTAGCTGCAGAGGTCAGAGACTTGATCCACCATCTGAAGGTTATCCTCCCTTTTTTCTTCTTCTTCTTCTTCTTCCCTTTCCCTTCTCAGTAGTCAACCTCCCAATCAGATCATGACCTTGTTGTGAAGAGGTCAGGTGTTAATTGTGTGCGTGTGTGTGTGTGTGCCTAAAGGAAGATCAGTGAATAGAAAAAAAGGATATTTCCCTCATGATTGCTTGACAGTTTGGAAATGAGAGGTGTGTGTTTGTGAGCGGTTGTGTGTGTTTGCTGACAATTGGAAGTGTAATTTATTTTAGGGGGGGGGGGGGGGTTTGACCCTGGGCCCCCACCCCCCCCACACACACACACACACTCCATCTGCCCTGCATCAGACAGCTCTGTGTAGCCCCTTGGGGGCTCTGAAGTAGCAGAGTTGCCCTCTTTGCCCATATGTGTTTGTGTTAGTCCATGTGTGGAAAATCAGACCTTTTGGCTCGTGTGTGTGTGTGTGTGTATTACCTTGTGTGCGTGTGTGTGTGTGTCTGTGCTAATATTGATCCCCCCCTCCTTTCTTATAATGAAGTGGAACTACAGCTCCATTACGAGCTGCTCTGCTATTGGCTGGAGGTAATATGAAATTAGCTAGCGTGCCGTGAGCCTGTCAGTATTGATTTCACTACCCAGATTACTTGTTACAAAAGAATAGAGCTGTCTGTGGCATAATTGAACAAGTTAACTCCTTGTCTCATAAAATGTAGGCCTGTATTGATTGTAACTGGGGAGGGCTCAGTGATATGCAGAGAGAAAGTAAGTCTTATGGGTGTTAACTGTGAAGAGGTGCTGATGCTTTCTTTTCTTCCCCCCCCCCCCGCCAGTGTCACCCTGGCAAGTGGATCAAGGTGTTTCTTGCTGAGTTGCAGGATGGCAGACAGCAAATGAGTTGTGTTCCATCAGCTTCACGTTGCAACACACATTTCTCGTTTGTTTTTTTCTCCGTCTGTCAATTTTTCATTTTATTTGCCTCAAGATTTGCCTCAGTCCCATTGTCAATTTATTGCCATATGTAAAAGGTGTCAGAACTTGACTTTGTTGGAGCAGATTTGCTTTGGTTTACCGGGAGTGACCTGTTTGTAAGTAGAGCAGCGATTGCTCGAGTTGTGATGAGGAATGATGACGATTGGCTGCAGAAGCCTCTCTATCTCACTCTTTGGCTCTGCTGATGAACTGGAGCACGCTGGTCCTGTCTAATCACACTTGGCAGATTTGTGCCACGCAAAGTGAGGTGTTTAACAAGTGTTCTGGTCCATTCATTAAGAGCATCTTTAAGAATAACAAGAGGAGAGAGTGGGTTCAATAATTCACATGAGCTGAAGGCAAATAGAACAGCCGTTGCCCACCGAGTCAAGAGAAAGATACTGTGGTCTCTGGGCTGTATAAATGGGGGAAGACAAATGGATTCACAAACACCTATATGCACACACAGCTCCTCTTCAGCTGCAGTGTAATGAGCCTTTAGCCATTTAACCCTAGCCGGATAATTCTGAAGCAGGGTGCTTCACGATGCCTCTGTTGAGGGTAGATTCTACACACTTATCTTGGGTAATTGGAAAATGGTATTTCAGTTTATTCAGACAAATTTCCTGAATGATTGTTCATTGAAAAGCTGAGGAAACGGAGGGCTTCTCTGACCAGGTGGGGGTGATAAATGGTTTGATGTGCCAATGATGATGTTGTCCCTAAAACAGACATGGAAGGTACAGCGTTTCCTCCCTCCGACAGGACGAGGGATTAATGAAATGCTCTTCCACGCGCCGATTTCCTGCACTCCACTGCTGAGTGATAAGTAGCTAACCAACGAAGCCTGTAATTACAATCTTACAGAAACCGGCCTGATCTGTATATAAATCTCACCATCCAATTACAAGATGTAATAATTCTGCACTCAGGCTGGTAATGAGGTCTAATACTGGTGCATGTGATAATCCCCTCTGGATGCGGGCTTGATCAGATGTTGGCTTTGTAATTAGACTGGCAGAAAATCATTATTTCGTGTTCGGAAAAAAATGAGGTTGGTGGGAAGTTAATTTTCTCCCCATTCTCTGAAGCGTAGACAAGAATTTAATGATTTAATCATGATTGTTAGCTATTTTGCAATCAATTTGTAATGATTGTGTCGCAACAGAGGCTTTCAGGGAGAAGGGCCTGTAAAGATTGAAGGTGTCACTGATATGGCACGGCTCTGTCAATAGATCTATAGCGTGTGCTGCTGATACTGTGGCGTAGTGGGTGTGTACTTAAATGGATGCATGTGAGTGAGTGTGCGCACATACGTGTGTATTTTTGTTTGTATGGTGTACGTGAGTCATCCATATACATCCTGATAACAGCTACCCGTAATTGTTTAACAAGCCTGAGCTGAAGATGAATACACTTATTTATTTGTGTCAACTGCAAAAATGAGTTATTTCCTCTTCACTGTCTCAGTACTGTTTAGCCAGGAAAATACAGCATGTATTTAAATTTAGAATTAAGGATTGCACGTTCTATCAGTGAATGATGTATTATTGGCAGATAAGTTTAAAAAATCCATTATTATTGTTCTCAAAATGGAATTTCAGCTGTTAATTGCGCCTGATAATGCAAATCTCGCTGCGGACTATAGGACTGCCACTCTAGGACTCTAACAAAACCCGCCAATAACGGAGACGCTGCAAGCAGTTGATAAAACACCTGTTGAACAACAGACCATTCAACTTCCAGAAAGTCACTGCCCTCTCTTAACCCACAGCCGGTATGCTTTACCACCGCTGAAAACAAACACAAATTAGATATGTATCTGAAAATGAGTTGAATTATTGAACCCTTTGAGGCTGAGATCAGCAGCAAAGGGAGGATGAATGATGCCACAGGGCTGTTAGCATTTCATTGCTAAAGGCTTGCAGCATTGTTAAACTGTGGAGTTCAAACGTTCAAACATTAATTGGCTCGTCCAAGAGTATGCAAAGCTATTCTTATGTTTTTTTTGTCACCTATACATGCTTGTCAAGGACTTCAGGTTTGGCATTATTATTAAGATACATTTCTAAGACTGATAAATTGATATTTCTTGGACATTTTTGAGCTTTGCAGATGACATTTAAAAAGTGTTAAAGTGTTGTGGCTATTTTGGGACATTTGTACTCAATTCTTTTAATCTGCTCTTTTTGCTTTAAATGCACATCTCTGGACGAGTCTTCTCTCATAAATCAATAGAAGTGATTGTGGCCCCTAACCTGTTAACTGCTCAGGGTTAATACCCTGATATAGATGTTTTTTGACATTAATAATTAGACATTGCTTAGCCAGGATAATTGTCTTGGTTGTGTGTCTCAATCAGTTTGATGATCCTGTTTTCCCAGGTTGTTTATCGATCGATTTATATTGAGTATTGAAGAGTGGGCCTGGTTGTAGCTTAACATACAGTGTGTGCAGAATAATTGTAAAACTATAGTGCCACATCTCGGTTCACATTTCTCAGTTGAGGCTTAAAAGCGGTCCTCTGGAGGTTAACACTGTATTAAGAGCTACTGTAGCTCTATCCAGTGTTTGATTGGAATACCTCCTGTTTGATCATCTGAAGCTACTTAGTTTACTTGAGCATCCACCGTGCAGTAGATTTAGGCGGTCCTGTGGGTTCGCACTTGTCTCATCTCTCCCCTAATCTCCTGGCGACTGCAGCTGAATAGTTTATTGAAAGGGAATTGACTCCAGTCCTCCGAGGCGATTTCTATAATTGATACGGTTTGAAGTTAGTCCCAGAGGGCCGAGCGTTCAAAGGGTGGCTGCTGTTTTGATCAATTATATTAAAGTGCAAACTTAAAAATATCTGGATTGAGTCAAAACTGCCTTCTAGCCCGCTTTTATTCAGCAGCGTAATGCACGTCTAAATAAAAACATCAGTGTCATGACTCAAATTAAGGATGCTCATTAACATTGCATGGGTTACTGTATTGTATATTTACATGTAAACATATTGGGGACAATGCCATCGTTTTGTGTTTGCCCTGGTATTGTTTGAATAAAATACA
Organism: Anarrhichthys ocellatus; assembly: GCF_004355925.1. NCBI lineage: Eukaryota > Metazoa > Chordata > Actinopteri > Perciformes > Anarhichadidae > Anarrhichthys > Anarrhichthys ocellatus. The sequence continues at coordinate 3,864,007 of NW_022280038.1, forward strand.
AAGTGATACTTTAATATCTAATTAGAGTTGTTTGAGCTTTTTGCCAAACTGAACAATGAGAAAGAATACAGAAGGTTCTTATCAGCGGTGTAAAACTACTGGGAAAGATGGCGTCTAATGTTTTTCTTTTTTTGGTAAAAAAATAAATAAATCTAAATGTCAAGGCACTTTCTCTGAAAATTTGTTGGTCTCCTTTTTCCAAGCATGGATACTTTTCAGGCAGCTTTTTGTGGTTAGCCTTCATCTTGGGTGCCCAGCCTCACACCTCCAATTTCCACCTCTGCCCGGCTGAAGGCTCCTCAGAGACGCTTGGCTGGAGCTCTGGGCCGCTGGGCCGCTGGGCCGCTGGGCCTTTGGACCTCTGAGTTCTCCACTTCTGTGCTTTGGATAGAAAAAGTGGGAGCTGCTTTATCCAGCCCTGCCCATCCTCGGCCCCAGTCCGCCTCGCCATACACTCCCACCTGCTCGATACCTCAGAAGAGCTTTCAAGTGCTCTTTGATAGGGGGAAAAAAAGCAGAAAGGGAAGAAATCAGAGACCGTGCTCTTCCAGGCGCTCAATAGCATGGCACTAGCCTCTCTCAGCTCCCATGACACCACTCTCCCGCCCTCGTCTCTGTTCTTGGGGTGTTTCAATTTATTTTTCTGTTTTGTTTTTTTCTCTCCTCCTTCTATCTTCTCTCTCTTACAGTCTTGTCTTCCCCCTGACTGCCTTCTTGTCTCAGGCTCTTGGCATTTTCTCACTGTTAGAGCTGCATTAGCCATAAACCAGGCCTTTTGTTTTGTACCACGCGTACAGAAATATGTGTTTGGAATTATAGTTGTACATTTGCCTTTTGTATTTGGCCCTCGAGAACAGAATGTATGACAAATAGGTACATCACATCCGTACATTACAGTTGTCATTTTGGCAGTTGATGGGGAATCATAGCTGCACCCCAGGAAGTAAATCTTCTCATGTCCGCTGCCCACTGGCCAACAAAGCAAAGGACCCAGTGCTGACGTTAAATAAAATATAGGCAATAAAGATAATTAGTCTCGTCTCTTCTCTCTCCCTTGCAATTAAATGTGAACCCTTTATGTTTTATGGATGCCAGCATAAACCCCTTCCCTCCTAAAATACCTTCTAGATATGAGAGGGGAGGTGTACTGTAAACTAATTGCTCCGTATTGGACAGTAGCCACCAGAGATGATATTGATATTATTATTATGTGTGTGTAATAAACACACAAATACAGTACACACCTACTGGAAGAGCATCTATGAAATGATACTGTCAAAGCTAATTCCCATCCCTCTAACGTCTTAACTGTTATAAAGCAGAGACAGTGCTTGGGAAAGCTGTGATTTGAAGACATAAGCCCCGGGCTCCTCATTCCACTCTGCTTCTGAACTCCCCTCATGCTCCCTGATACCGAGACACATTATACAGTCCCTCCCTGTAGCTCTCCTCTTATCTTTGCCTGCTATAAAACTATCTCAGAGAAATAGGACAGAGTTAAGGTTTGAAGTAATCGGTTTCTTTTATTCTTCCATGAAACATATGCCTACTTTGTAACAAGGGGGAAAACTAATTATAGGACTTGTACAGGAAAGATAATACAGTTGTAGTGATTGCTTTGTGCCCAGCGCTGGGGTTGTGTCTCGACAGTGTATGTGTACTGTAATGACGGCTTTATCTAGCCCCGATACTCCTATACAAACCTGCAAAGCCCTCTAATTATGCTCGATGCCCACAGAATGGCAGACACACACTGGGGCACTGGCCTGGCCATTGGGAGGAGGGAAAGAAGTACCAAGCGTCTATTAAAACTATATTTTGCTCTATGATTATGTTTCGGTTCATAGGTTATTGCATGGGCAATGGCATGCTTAACTGGCAGTAGGCATGCGTGCAGTACAAACAAAGTCAACACAAATAAATACATGGAAAGCTTTTGTTTGCCAAGACTCCTCATAGGTCAGACCCTCAGTGCAGCAGTTTCCACTACGCAGTCTCAGCAGACTGTTTACACATAGGTGGATGACCTAGAAGCCTGTCATTATGTGTAGAGATTGGGTTTATATGTTGAACAATGAAAATACGCCACCAGTGATTATGCTTGTGATCATAACACTTGGGGGAGAGTTTGGTATGCGTTTTAAAAAAACATGTATTTTCATTTTTTAACATTACTACAGTTGTCCATGTGGTGTCCTTGCAGCATCTATCAAACCTTGTACTTTTTTTCAACAATGTAAACAAACTTGTTCTACAGCTCCCATACAGCAGTGTCTGAGCATCAGTATTGTCATTTAAATATTAACATTTTTTATCAGAATCTGAACCGTTTATTGCCGAGTACGTTACACATACAAGGAATTTGACTTGGTGACTGGTGCATAACAATAAACAACGAACACAGTGCAATAATCAAGACATGATTGCACTGTGTTCATTGTTTATTGTAGGCAATAGGCAGCAAATACCGTCTGACTGCACAGATGATGAACATCCAGAGGTCAAGGAGAGATGGTAGCTCTCTCTCTCTCTCTCTCTCTCTCTCTCCTTCCCTCACTCTCACCCATTTCTCTTTCTCTCTGTCACTCTCTATTTCCCACATGTAGCGAGTCAGGCAGTGCAGCGTCATCCAGCCGTGAAGCCATTTGGCGGTGAGGAGTGGGCCAGCTGAAGGTTAGTCAGAGGCACAGACAGACAGACAGACAGACGTACGTATGTACATAGAGAGAGTCATGCCTCCATTAGCAGGGCCTCTGTTTACCATGGTGGAGACGCCAGGGAGTTGGTGGCATATGCTGCAGCCCCTGGCAGCCTCGTGACAGAGCACTTACCGTAGAGACGGCCGGCCGGGGCCCGGTTAGGGGCCACCCAGAGGCTCTGTCCTGAGGCAATGCTACTGGGCTGGGATGGACAGTGGGGATGATTGGCTCTCCACTTTATCTACTGTTGCTGTACTACCCTAAAAGCATTTCTAATTTTGTAGAATGGGCATCAGGGGACATTTTCATAAACTCCATGAAGGACCATTTCGTTCTATCTTCACACCACAAATCCCCGACCTGTTGGTGGTTTTGGTGCATTGTCTGTTGTAAAACTTGATAAAAGTACAATAGTGACTTTAGAAGGAGAGTATCCAACTCCCATAATCGTCTGACATTTCCCAGGTGGGCATTAAAAGTGGTCTGTAAAGAGGTTTTATTGAAGTTGGACTGAGTAGCAGATGATGTAAAGCTTTTGAATGCAAAAAGTATTATAATTTTGTTTTATCTACCTCCAGTTTTGTCTTTCAATTATCCGCCTAATTCCCTCTTGGCCCACTGCAGTGTTATTTTCTCTAGGAGCATTTAGTGAGGAATGTTTAATAAATCTGCGAAAAATCTGGATCCCAATGTGCATATACATATTTAATGACTCAGTTAAGCAATGTCATGGTTGTGTATTATTAATAAGATTGGGGAAACATGCAGTACTTGATATATTTAATGTCTTCTTATGCAGTAGCTTGTTACAGCCCACAAACAAAAAACAAATGGAACAAAGAATTATTATACTTAACCGAGGAGTATTATATAGGAGTTTATATGACAGATAATTCCATCTGCATCTATTTGATTGGACGAGAGGCCATCCACAAGTGCATGATGTATAACAAGACTGGACCATTGTGTGTGTGTGTATATATATATATATTACTCCATTCACTATTTGCACAAATGTAATTATCCTTAGCATTTGGCCTGCAGCATGTTGTTTTCAAGCTGTACAGTACAACAGTACTTCCTCTCCTGTGCATTTTCTCAACTATGCTCATTCTAAATAGAATGAACAAAGTCTGTTGTTGGCTGCCTTGGTCTTAAAGTTGGCTCTTGCTTTGCTCTTGTTGGCTTTGAGTGGGTAATATTCCACTGTATGGAAGATGGATAATAGGAGTGTGTGCTTTTTAGCCGGGCAGTTTCAAGACAACTCGGTGTGAAGCTTTCTTCATTAGGACCCCGTTAGACCTTGTTTCACCTGACTGACTGACAGACTGGCCATGATGAGGCTCCATTAGACTGCTGCACAACTCTCTGTGGACTGCTCATTTACTGAAGGGCCCTCTTTCTCTCTTCTTCCACCTCACTTTCTGTCTGTTTCTCTCGTGTTCTGTCTGACCAGGCGAACCCCAGGAGCCCCCTTAACCCACAGTGGTTGAGAGCCCAGTCAATCAGACGCAATGATGTTAAACTTGTCTCCAATGAATACCCTTCACCGGTCATCAGAGGGATTGTCCGTGTCTGGCGGTTGATTAGGAGTTCATCTGAAGTAGGTTCATCTCAATTTACTGTCGGTCTGAAGAGAGGAGCTTGCTGTTCTATAGCTCTGTCCTCAACACGGTTACTTTGCCTTGGCGCGGAGACACCTGTAATGAGATAGTTACCCCGTTTATACTGCCCCTTTCCTTATAGATTCGATCAAAACAGTTCACAAAGCAAACCCCGTGTATAGAAAGATGTGAGCTTATATTGTTGCTTCCTTTATGTGCAGCACATTGTGCTGCCAAACTTAAACGTTAGGTCGTTTTTTTACTTATTATCAAGAACTTTCTTCTTTACAAAGCTCCTTGTAACGATGAGCAGGACATTTCTGCTCACATAGACACACTCGCAAAGTGAGGTCCTTGTCAAGGTTGTGCCAGGACAGGTAGACAGGCTGTGAATTACCGCTTTTGGAATCCCTCCTGTGACACACTTCCAAGGAGAGATGAAAATGACATATATGGAATCGATCTCCATAATGCATTGCAGCTCCGTTGCCAGAGCGAGGTGAATGGGGATGGCAGGTTAGAGGGTAATCTCAGGAGTAAAGAGGTTAGGCAAAGGATCTGATCATGCTTGGCCATTTCGTTCAGTGTTGAAGGATGTAGCATGCATCGTTGTCAGCCACTGAGTGCCCATCAAGCCAGACAAGTCAATAAGCCCCCATCACTTCTCATTGGTTGCATAGAATGTTGCGCTACTGGAGAGACCCAAACCACGTTGGCTCCCTCCCCCCTCCCCCTGTCTTCACCTGTCAAGTGATATATAGGCAGCAGGGAATCGGCTCTAAAGTGTATTATCAGTCACTGATGTGATCGCAGGCTTCCCATGAGTGGATGAGTGGAGCTTAATTCTTGAGGAGAAGGTAAACTGATACAATTAGCTTGCTGTTTAAAATGAGTTGACATGTTTTAGGCACATCGTAGAATGATCTTACTTATTTGATTTATGTGTTAAAGAACCAACAACGTGGCGATGTCCATGAAGTTACAAAGGCTGTACTGGTGGGTAGTTCACACAGTTGGCAGTACTTTTGAAGCTAGAAGTCAGTAAAGTAGAAATTGAAAGCTGTTTCCATGCTCTCTGTATCTCTCTGGAATTACTTACATTTCCTCCTAAGATCAGAGAACATGAAATATATGCTGAAGTAAAGAAATATGACCCCCACTCTTTTTCTTCTCCTCAGTTGCTCCCTTTCTTTCTCAGTATCTTTCCCTCTGCTCTCATTTCTAATTTTCCAAACCACTTTATTGCTCCTTTCCCCTCCTACACTCCGCTTGCCACACACTACATGTGAGATAAAAGGTGAATTCTAGAAAACTCTCTCTCTCTCTCTCTCTCTCTCTCTCTCTCTCTCTCTCTCTC
>NW_022280038.1:3869676-3881499 GCF_004355925.1 Anarrhichthys ocellatus
CTCTCTCTCTCTCTCTCTCTCTCTCTCTCTCTCTCTCTCTCTCTCTCTCCCTCTCTCTCTCTCTCTCTCTCTCTTGGACTGCTCCCCTCTTTACACTCCTCATGGTGCTTGGAGTGTGGAAGAGGTAGGGGAGAGAGAGAGAGAGAGATGAGAAGAACAAACAGCCGGCTGTGATAGTGAAAGCAGACGGTCAGACTGGCATCAGTACAAGCTTTATGCTTTGTTGTGTAGTTTGGGTGCTTTGGGACCAGGCTCACAGGATACTCTTGGATACTCTCTTAACAGGCTTATACAAGGCTCTGTTTTATGTGGGAATAAATCCCATTTTGAGGACATCCCAACATAAAGAGTGAATTATAGGGCCAATGAACGGTCAGACAAACAACTGCTCTCTCTTTCTCTCTTTTTTTCCCCCTCTAGCCTTTCTACAATATCTGTTATACATATTGTACAGTTTAGCAGGCATTGTTCTTTTTGTGCTTTAATTTAACAAACTAGACATATCTTGTGACAGGGCAAATTTGGAGATAAAAGGGATTACTTGATTCTGTGACAACCATGAATCACTGTCATCATAATTTATTGCTAGAGGCAAGGCCTTGCCATATTTAGTGTATTATGCACCCATGAGTAGAACTTGATGTTGAAAGACCAATAATTTCCAATGTATTGTGAACACATTGTATTATTCCAGCCTCAGACTTACTCTGAGGAACAACACTATACTGGTGAGACTCATGATCTGAAATAGTATCTGTAGCTGATAATATTTCCTCTACAATGCGGGTTTTATATCAATCCTGGATTAGCAGATCCTCTTTTGCTTCCTGGGACCACATGCAAATGTTCTCACTGGATACCCACAGGTGGTTACAGTTCAGTTTACTGCAGAGATTTGACATCAGAAAAATCTTATCTTGAAGAACTTATCTATTATCATTTTTACAGGGATGTTTATGGGGTGTTGGAACTTTGACTCTTACAGTACCAGTAGTTAGTTGCAGTGTTTGCAATTTTGATAGTTATGCATACTTCTGCATCAGCTAAAACCATATGCTGGACCGAGCTCAGCACTGCCTGGGTGGATGCTGCTTCACACATGGTTCATGTTTAGTTGGCTTCACTCCCAGTGGTTGGGTCTCCTACGTCTTGCTCTGGAGGAACCATGCAGGGTTCAGGGCTTTAAAGCCATCTGATCAGGTGTGATGTGTTAAAATGTTACAGCTTAGCTCTGGTGTGACCTCGGACTATGAAATGTTGTTTTTCTTGCCCTGAGCTTTTCATCTCTTTACTTTAACAAACAGAGTTTGATGTTTGTGAAATTGACTGCAGCCTCTTGAACTTCAGTTCATTTGAAAAGTCCTTTTGTTGGGCAACTGTTTTCCAGATGTTTGTAGCATTGCTAGGCAAGATGGGATCACTGTGCCTCTCCTACAAAAGGTCAGAATGGAGTGCTCTTGAAATCAACTTATTTCATAATCTCCAGGCTTCCTCTTGAAATTAATCATATTAAATTTCCTCATCTACGAATGAGGAAAGTCACAGTCACAGGATGATAGAGTAGTTCTTCACTGTTCACGGTTCACATCCACCAAACTGGAGAGCAGGTTACTTGGAAAAATGTGAACTAATCTATTTTTAACATTTGTAAGCCTGTAAAGTTGACAACCATTTACCTAAAATGTGGTAGATGTGTAACTAGACCAGTTAAGCCATATATAGGGGTGGTTTTTTTAAGGAGTATGATGTGAACATCAGAGGCACATATTGGGATGCTATGTAATTCTGCTTTGTGACAGTCCCACTGAACTGTGCCCCAGAGCCCCATGAGCATGTGCAGAGAGGATTAAGACCTCTTAGACAGACCCCATCTTGTGGTGAAACACTCAATAACATTTACCTCCACACTCTCAAACCTCCCACCTCTCACACACTCACCAAATGTTACATCAAACTAGATCAGTGTATAAATTAGGGCTGTCCCCGACTAAGAATTTACAACGTCAAATCTGATTGGTGAAGTCTTGCCTACAGTCGACTGATCGTCGAATCATGTCTCTTTTTTTCTTGCTCATTAATCCCCCTAATACCATTTTTTACATTGTAGCAATCCCCATACAGAAAGGTAATGGCAGGGACGTGAAGGGACTTTCAGTGGGAGTAAGAGACGCCAGATGCAAACAGCTGTTCTTGTGCCGCAAACTGCCTTTCCTACCTGCCTCTGCTAGTTGATTTTAGAGAATCTTTTAAAAGCTCAAAATATACCTCGCACTCTGATAGTGGCAGGAACTTATGTGAGTGCTCTAATTAATACATTGAGGCCTATTCTTTGATTTTGAAATAGCCATATTGTTATTTATGAATGATCCTTTGTTTAATTACCACATTTTCCCGTCATAGTGACGATTAGACTGTGAGATTGGCAGTTGAATATGGCTTCATACTGACAACACATGGCCATATGACGTTTGCTTATCTACATTCTAAAACTTTTACATTTAAAAAAAGGTTTTTAAGAAAAGACTCACTTTGGTGTCAAAGATGTACATGTGTCCACACTGTCCTCTGTCTCTGCAGTACCTTTTAAATGTTCTGGGGCCAAAGTTTAGCTCTACTGTGAAATGTATGTCTGCCATCAGGCAAAGATATTTACTAGATATTTGGCTTATAATTAGCGGGTGTTCTATATTTTGCTGTGTTCATTATCCTCTTACAAATATAATAATATGTGGTTGAACCACCAACTTAATATTTTCCTCAAATTCTCATGGTAGGATGCATTATGGTTGAGATAAGTCATTTTGACCCTCTTGAATTAGCATAAAGATGGTGGTGTTGATCAGTGGGTCGGTCCATCTGTTCGTTAAAACCATGGTCCACATAGGATGAATCCAAATATTTTTGGTGTCCCCCTAATTTAAATTTTTCGCCATCAGTCCAACATTTTTACTTGTACATTAGAAATATACAAATCTAAGTCCTGAGTACCATGAACCTTACTGAGCACATTCATGGTCCATATAGTAGGATTTCTTAACTATTTGTCACCCCATGAGCTTCACTCTAGTGGCATTATGTCAAAATGTTTACTTTTTACGCAAAATATTGCTCAATTTAATAGGCTGATTACCATGACATTTGGTAAATACATCCATGCGCCCAAGGACATACACTCTTTTAGTTTTAATAACCCTGTGGCCTTTCTTCTAGCACCTCAACTATACATGTTCAGCCCCACCCTGAGATCAGAATAACTCAATTATCATAAAGCAGTTTGTTAAAGTATCTATAAATGAAGTTGGTTCAGCATTATTCTTTGAATTAGGCTCCTCTCTTCGGATATACCAGGATAATGCTATCTCTCACTATTTCTTATCAATCGAACTGCACCAGATCACAGATGGTGCTGCAGAGATGACGTATTTTTGTAGGCAAACCCAGGAAGTTATCATTGCACTAGTACCCTTACCAAAAAGGGATTTTTCCATCGAAACCGCCCTCTGTGGCAAACACAAGTTTATGATGCTTACAGGTTTTGTTCAGCAAGTTAATCTTCACAAATGGACACCACTTTCATGAGTTTCGAAGTGTAAATGCAATCGGCAGAAGTGAAAAGCTAACATTAGGCTATAAATGAACTACACCTCGGTCGAGTAATCGTGAGTATGCACAACGAAGCTGTGAAGGCTGACTAGTCGGCGTGATGACGTTTTATTGTCTCATTTAGCCTTTTTAGAACACTTAATAGCTTTACAATAAAGAAGTTAGAACTCAGTGTACAGTTGGATGTCTGAGCACTGATGGTCACAACCTGTGTTGTGATCCTCCATGTCAGAGGTTAAAAGGCGAGAGGCACTTGCAGCGGGAGATCCAAGCGAGCTTCTTGGCGGCCTTTTAGTACCTGCGCCTCCTCTGGGATCTGTTCTCACATCAGTATTCAGGTCCACTACTTCGGCCCCTTCTCATTTCATTCACCCCTGGATTTATTTTCATACTATGGGGGTATGATAGCCACTTAATAATTCATATTTAGAGTGTATACCCATGCACTGAGAAATTCTGATTCATCCTCCTCAGTAGCTGCCCACCCTCTTGCATCATTTAAGCCTCCCAAGTTCTCGCTGTGGCTTATTCTCTCCGTCTGCGCAATGCTCTTTGCAGTAGAGCTGTCAAAAATCTTAGTGTAAGAGAGAAGTTTGTGTGGGTGGACAGGATCGTCTGTTTTCTTTTAGTCAGCATGCTTCTTTAAAGAGCAACAAGAGTCGAGAGCAAACCCAGTCTGAGACCAACTTATAACTGTTCCAAGACACTGGACCAGCAGGGTGGCACAAGGTGGCACATCGGTTCCCTCAGAAATCTGATTGAGTCGCTAAGGTTACACCCAGTGTCTCGTCTATTTGTTTTTAGTCAAAGGTTAGAAGAAAGTTGCTGTCATTGTGATGCGGTGGAACATTTGACGCTTCATTAAACTGCAAAGCAGGTAGTAAACATGTTAGGCAATTAAACAAAACTTGGCCTTTCCATTACTTTACTAAAAGTGGAAAGAAGTTCATATATATATTCTCTTTTTATGTCTTAAAATGAGTGAATTGTAATGTGTGAAACTTGTACTTTACATTCATATTTTAAATGCCTTATTACCAAACCAGTATTAGAACCTGTTTATGTCTGAGAAAGGCAATTTGTATTATCCAATCAATACATATAAAATGATAGAACTTTGGCACGACATACAAGCCACGAGGGACATCAGTATACGTCTGGTTCTGAAACTTCGTGGAACAAAATGTGAGAACGCAGTGGAAGGTTTCTGGTTATGTGACTGAAGACAATGTTACCTGGCTGCTCACATTGTTACATCTGGTGTCCAGATCCAATCCCCATGATGGTTTGAATTATGTGTGGACATAAAAGCGTCACATCATTGTTTCACAAACAGTCTTGGGAAACAATATACTGCCTTGTACTTGCTATTATTTTGGTTTCTCAATCCTTTTTTATTTAATTTTTTTTTACGTTTGCCATGTGTGCTTTGTTAGACTTCAGACATTGTGCTTAGTGCATGTGCTTGTCAACAAGTTGACCAACTAGCCTTTTTTACGAGTTACAATTACATGCCTGTTAAATCATTGCATGAATAATCAAAACGTTGGCATAAAGAGTGGCAGCACTGTATGTACTGCAGGCGTACAGCAGTTCATTTCACCCTCCGAGAGCCAGAAAGGGATAACTATGTTCTTTTTCAAGTCCCACTTGTCAGAGAGAAAAAAAGATAAATATAGTTTATGACAAACCAAAATAAATGGGTGGGTTCAGAAATGCGCAGAACAACAAGCCACAGAGGAAGATGTGGCCGACACAGGCCACATACAAACAGCCTGCCTCTGCCACGGAAATAGATGCTTGTATTGGGAAAGAAAATAGTTGTGACACTGTCACAATAATTAGAGCTGGGAACGTTGTTAAGTGTGGTTGAAGCCTCTCATACAAACCTACCTGATGTCGAATGCGGTCTTAATTGTGGCCGTTGGTGCTTTGACTGTGGAAAAGTTTACTTTTATAGATCAACTGATCATAACTTTATGCAATCATGAGTTTGGCTAAATATAGTTAGCAATGACACACAGGGAACACATTTACTGGAAGTGCTTCAGTGCATGGTCACGTGACCTTTGCTGTAACTTTTTACAACTACGATTCAAATACTGTGGATGGAAGTTTCATTCTGCCATGCAGATCGTGTTTTTCAAATTGGGGAATATGCCTGTTAAGTATGAAGACGATACTAAAATAGCCTTAGAAAATTCTATTAAAGGGATATAAAGTTTCTCTCTCTTTGTAACTATTTGTCACATCTGATTTACAAACTCTTTATATGCATATTTATTTGTATTACTTTAAATACTTAATACTATACTTAATACTTAATACGCAAATACACATTTATAACAGTATATCATGTTACATTTAATGTGACAGTTAATCCTAGAGTACAGATGCACATATTATGCTCACAGTATTGGGACTTAAACGTTTTCTTAGCCTGTTGCAACCTGGCTAAGGCGGGGTCGTAACCTAGCCATACTAATCTTACTGCACAGCACACATATTATCTTACTGAGCTGTAGGTCTTACAGTGATAACCTGCTGAGAATATTTAGACACCGACAGTATTAGTGCCTGTAGATAATATGCACTCATCCCCATCAACGTTGTATAACCATCAAAGGCACAATCGCACTCCCCTGCCACCTAATCTGCTGAAGTGATTTCCAAGAAAACGTGGCGGATGAAGTGCTAGATCCCACAAAATTGGTGCCAGGCCGGATGTGTTTTTTTTAGTACCCCGGCATGCCAACACTGGTGGTTACAGAGCTACAATTAGCAACCAGTGTTGATACACTGCTGCAATTTGTGATACCAAGTGGAGGATATTCAAGATCACAAAATATTTCACATTTCATACTTGTAATTTCAACTTGGAGGTGGCTGTGAACAGACCATTCCTCTTTGACAGATTATTGTATGACAACATTCATTAAAACATGAACACGGTTTGAGTGGTCTACTTATCCGTTACCTCGTGCTAGTCAAGAACAGCATATTTACAGTACTTAAAATATATCCAAAAAATCGTATGTCGGTAGAAAACAGTGCAGAGTGGGTTTTGCTGTGCTGAACAAATCTTTTCAGTCCATGTATTTGCTGGCACTTGCTTAGCCCCGAGTGTATATGGGAGAATAGAGCCATCAGCAGACCAGAGCAGTGACATCATGTTTAACACATCATCTGCCATGATGGCAAAAACGGCAAAGTTAGGCCAAGATCACAATACCCACAATAAGAGGACAGTAAAGAACGGACACATCCACTGTTGAAACAAACCTCACACTTTACACGCTTCCTCCATCCACAGTATGGCAACACTGAGTCTGCTGAACGAGGGGGTGAGCAGGAAGAGGAGAGGATGGGAGGTCTCCCAGGAGAGTGCTGCCCGGAGGAGGCACGATTAGGAGGTGAAGCAGTCAAACGCTCACACCAACTGTGCTGGCACGTCATGATAACCCCAGGCTGTTCTAAGCTAAGAGTACTGACAGGCAGACTCTACTTATGGCTGACTTCAGCTGGATTGTTTATCATCTCCTATAGCCAGGCTTGTGACGAGCCCGCTCCCCTCCTCCTGCTCATTTGGAGCCTGCACACATGCACAAGCCTGTGCGCTGACGCACACGCCACGCAATGTGGTAAAACTCAAAATTAAAATTGTAGCTACCAGAAAAACACGCTGTTTTTTTTAACGGCATGCTTTAAGATCTTTGGTTTAATCTCTGATACGAAAATATTTCTAAAGATCTAGTTGGGGTCAATAGTTATATATTTTCATAGCTTAATTGATATACCAATGAAGAAAAATAAACATAGAGTAAAAGGCATCGACTGTTGCACTTTACATTTTTTATTCAGGCATTCGTTTCACATTGAATACTTAATTTTTTCAGTGTTCAAATGGTAGTTTTAAGATTTAACAAAAAGTTACTGCCTTAGCAAACATACACACATATATATATATATATATATATATCAATAATAAACAGGTATGAGAATACTACACCTACTAACCCACTATCAGATGAACTGTAGCCCTCTGAGTGTGAACCACATCATCACCATCAGATGTGTAATCAAGACGGAGCAATCTCACTTCAGTCATTCACGTTTCAAATAAGCACACATGCTCGCACACGCAGCCCTGCTCCGTGTGCTGTGAAGCGACTCCCGTGAAGTGGAAGAAGCACCTGGTTGCCTGCGGTGGTTATCTTTCATTTCAGTCAGCAGCTTGTGTCAGCTAACAAGATGGCCGTCACTATGAAAACACCATGGGTGTTACTGCTGCTGAATGACTTTTGTTTTTACATTCTTCTGTTGTGTGAACACTGTTATGGTTTCCTCGTCTGATAATTAAGGAAGCGACGTAGGCTTTTTCTTTTCTTTGCAGTCTCTCACAAACGCCTGCCGGGCCCTTAACCTCTGTCTCTATGTGTGTGTGTGTGTGTGTGTGTGTGAGTGCATGTTTGTAAACCTTGACTGTAATAGTACCCGACAACGTACTTTAGTACCTTTCAAGCACAAAGAGGCTATAATCTGCCACAGTTTTTGACTCGGGAGAGGGAGAACAATCGTCTTGGCACAAATGGAAAGGACAAGGGTTTTGTTTTCCCAGAGATAATTTGAAGCAGGTCAAAAAATGAGAGCATCACAATATGATTGCCAGGTGAATTGAACGAGGCCCATGAGCCGGGGGCCCTCTTTGTTTTTCCAGCAGCGGTGGCTGGGAGCGTTTGATGGATCCTAATTGAACACATATTTATTGTGCTAGGTTCAGCTGGAGTGTGACGGGTATGATGATGCCACAATTAGAACCATTAACAGGATGATTGTGCTTGCCTCTCTGGAAAGTTTTTCTTTAGTTAATGAGGAGGTTTTTTTTTTTTTTTTCCCTGCCACTGTGATCCTGCTTTCAAAGCAGAAGTGCCCGGCGGCCATCTGGAAAAATCGCCTCATGCTTTGACGAAAAAGGATGATGGAGGCTTGATACGTCAGCTGGAGGCCCAATGCGGTAACAATCCCTTTAGCCAATGAAAGAAAAAATGCCAAGATATGTGAAACAGCCAGGAGGATGAGGAAACTGCTCTTTGAGATGTCTCACCAAGACTCGGCGACTGAACACAAAGTTATCTCCACTCCTGTCTTCAGGGCAAAATGTGAGCAGACACGGGAGGCATGCTAGAGTGTCGGAGCCAGTGGAGAACTTATAGCTTGTTTAAGGCTTAGGAGAGTGTTGTGACCGTAGAGGCCTGTGTAGCAGCTGATAGGTTTGAGTGTGTCTAACCCTGTGATCTGTGTGCTAACATTGGCCTACTGGGGTAAGATCAGTTCCTCAACTCTCTGCCTTTGTCCCCTGTGAAGGGAGGCTTACCCAAGGACCCCCTGTTTACTCTGGCCTGCACAATGGCGTCGTCTAAACTCCCTTTGTAGGGTGGATTTAGGCTAGATTTACTTCAATTTGATCTGGGAGGGCCCCTTTTCATCAGTCTGGAGGTCTAATGCCCTTAACTGGCTTAACCTGGCTCCCCCTGTGAGCCCAGGACCCTCATGCCCACAATCTCTCGCCTCTTTGCCACTCCTACTTATCCCCCGCTCTTCGCCTCGCCCTCGGGTCCCCTGAGAATCCTCAGCACCACTGAGGTCTGACTGTGGCAAAGCATGCTGGTGACACCTTGAACTCATGTTTAACATGTTATAAGCATGCTAGGAATCGGCATAAAACATCAGCATGACACCCATCCTGTGTCTAAACAATGCTGAGAATGAACAGGTAGATCGTTTGGACTTGTCCTTTTAGCACTTGTTTGAAATGTAGAAGTGCAAGAATGCAGCCTTCTAAGAAATATGCTCTTTCCTCTGTTATTCTTGAAGCTGTTTAGCGTTTAATACCCGCCGTGATGGCTTTGCTGATGAATAAAGATGAGATGTCGGTATGTTCTTTTTACCCCAGGACAGGAGAGTGCTCTCTCTCTCTCTCTCTCTCTCTCTCTCTCTCTGCAAGCGGACACCACTCTTTCAGAAAACATGTTTTCAAGATACAGTTAGAAAGTGATAAAAGTGTGTATTTCAGCATGCCTTTTATCACAACTGTCAAGCATCATCATGCACTCTGTATGCGGCTAAAACTCATCTGTTGTGTTTGTCCCACTAGATGTTGTTTTTCTTCTCTACCTTATCATCTCAGCTTGTAGTAATCTGGATACGCTGTCCTTTTGGAACATGTAGAACTTCCTGTTGGCTTGAACCGGCCTTCCTTGTTGACAAAATCAAACAGTGAACACGAGGAAAAGCACAGCGCCAGGATATTGTCGTTTCCCCAGATATGCCGCCCGTCTTTAGTCCTCCTCGTTTGACACAGCCAGGGGTAGGCTAACCACAAAATGGTCTCCCGTTGTTGCTATGTGCAATTTAAAACCTGCCTCCCAAATTCTGTATTCATGAGACGAAAAAATATTCTTTTCAAAAAATTGTTTTGAATTGCAAATTTCCCCAAATCAGCACCTAGCAGAACACATCGGAGGAAGAGTAAATGCAGGGACAGTATGGCGCTTATCCCTACCCCTGTAAGCCTCCCCACACTGACACGCTGGCTGCCAGACTGTACTCTGACATATGTGCCCAAATTGTCATGGCATAATTATGTAACCCAGACCATCCAGATTATTTAAATGCCGCCTAAAAGTGTCATCTTCGGTGCCCGTGAGGCTCCTGAGACCTGTCACCTACTGAATTCGGAATGGTTAAATTTTGAGGATGGGTCTTTCTCTCTCTCTCTCTCCCCCCTCGAGCTTGGCCTAATCCAGAGGCACAGCGTCACCGCAGCATCAGTGTTACCTTTGATGGGCCCGGATTAAAGCGAATCTACATTCCTTTGGTGGATTTCAAACGCTGCCTGAACAATGATGCCAGCCAGAGGCGAGTTAATGAGGCCTGCAGTGGACTGGCAACGAGTGACTTTAAAATCAACCTGATTAGGTGCACAGATATTATCTCAGCACCTCCCTCCTCCTTTTTGCTCCCTGGATCTCACTGTGTCTCTGTCTCTCTCTTCTATCTCGCCACTTCACTTTTTGACTGTTTCTTCCTTTCAATTTTCTCCTCAGGTCTCCTCGTTTTTTTCTCGCTCTCTTTCCCAACTCCTCTTCCTCTCCCTCACTCCCCTTTACTCCTGCTCCCTAGTGAGTGAGGCCTGACTTAATTAGTGGGCTGGAGTGTGAATGTGCCTTTCACAGGGTGTTAATGAAAAGCTTTGCACTTTCCCTTTCAGTGTATTAGTGACTGACTGCCCCCCTCCCTCCCTCCTCCCCACACACCTCCCACCTTTTTGCCTGCCTCCTCTCCTCTCTCCTGCCTCCACTTCTCCTCAGCCCTTCTGACCGGAGGGAGGTGTTATTACAGGGGCTGTTGACTCTGCGGCTTTAGGTTTTGGGTCTCTGTTGTACTGAGCTGATAGCTTAATTAAACATGCAAATCTGATCTATCGAACACGTCTTAACAACCGTTCTCGGTGTAGCTGTTATGTCGTGTCAGATGGTCTTTCTTTGTGTTTGAGCCTCTTTTTTAAATCTAATTATACGATACCAACTCGTGTGAACATGGTCGAGGTGGATTCAATTTAACACATGCCTGATTGATTTTGGTGAAACAGTATTTGTGCAGTAGTGCTGGTCACACATCAAAATCAATCATTGATCAGTAAACTTCTAATATTGCTCAGAGTTCCCACTGTTGTGCTCAATTCTGCTGTTGACACAGTTGTGCTTGCTTCGTCAATAGTATGATTCATTACAAGCTGTATATTGTTGCTTGTGACAGATATTTACCTTACTGATTTGGATGGAGGTCTAGACAGCTCTGTATTTTGACTTGCTGGAAAGTAGAGTACATTTAAAGTCTATGCCACCGACATTCCAAGAAACTACATTTTGAGTGCCCAATGTCCATTACTACAGACTGCCACAATAGTAAAATAAGCTAACATATTCATCTGTCACCAGTAATATTCATGTATAAGCACTGTATGTCAGGGCCTCTGTCACCACAAGCTTGTGTAATGGCTGGAATGTGGTCTTGATGAGAAGTATTTCACCAGGGGTTAAGCAAACACTCCGAATGGACTGATGCTTTTTGACTACTGATACGGTCACCCTGTAAGTAATGATGAATTGGGGACAACTTCCACCTCCTCTCGTCTACACCCCCCCCCCCCCCCCCCCC
>NW_022280038.1:3881599-3910550 GCF_004355925.1 Anarrhichthys ocellatus
CCCCCCCCCCCCCCCCCCCCCCCAGGCAATCCATGGCTCAGTCATAGGAAATATGTAATCTTACATTTAATAAAATGGACTGCTTCACCCATGCAATCTGTTGCTGTACCAATGTTTTGTGTTAAACTATATTGCATTAGCAGTCGATCGTGGCTTACGCAAACACTTCTGTAAAGAACACAAGCTATTTTTAAAAACACTGTTTTCTGACACTTACGTGGGGCTGCATCTCCTACATATTGCACCACTGTGCTTCTTAATTATGGCAATTGAATACTGGGTTGGTGACACTGACTATAAGAATAAAATGTTATTAGAGCAAATACGTGTTTTTGTTTCTGAGGTTTTATTTATATGATGGTAAACTCACACTAAGTTGGACATGTTTCTGAAATACTTCACCTCATCACTAAATATACTAATAAAGAAATATATGATTTAGTTCTCTGCATACAGCCTAGTTTATAAATGGAATGGATACACAGAGTCAATACAGAACCAAAAAATCTAAAATAGAAATGAAAAATATTTGTTTCCCTTAATCTATGATTGTTTACTTTTATTTTAAATTTAAATAATGATTCAATTTTGGGTCATGTAGCTACTAAATATACAGTGTATACCAACAAATTAAAAAGTTGAATTGTGTTAATAATTTGAATATGCATCCAGTTAGTGTTGGATTGGGGCACATCTACATTAGAGCGTTACATTTAGCCGTTTCTACTGTCATCTGCCAGTCAGCCATTGATGTTTGATGAAGCTGTCTCTCTCATAGACCGTCTTATGGCAGCTCCCAGCCAGGGAGAAAGCTAATCCTGTGTTGCAGGGATGTATAACGATATCCCTGGGCGCTATAGGATGTTTCTCTCGGTATGGTGCCAGCTTCCGGGCCCTCTGGCGCCACTCTTTATGTGCCCTGGCCCAGTCCCAGCACTCCAATGCCAGCCGTAGCCTTTAGTCGAGGGGCAGGTTTTGTAAGGCCTTGCCTTGTCACTTCCAACCAAGGAAAATACAAAGCAATGACAAAAAGAGCAATTTCTTGGCCATTGCTTGTCATCAAGCTAATTGAGAAAGGAGGGTATGTTCAGAGTCTGGGGATGGCAGACAAGTACATGTGGCAGAGGTGGGGGCTTCTTGATTGGCAGTGGCCATGTGGGAGACTACTTATGTGTGTTTGTGTGTGCGTGCAATAGTGCACGTCTTGCGTTTGTGTATGCGTCTGGGTCTGTGTGCGGGATAATCCTGGAGAATCTCTCTCTTTGAAGGGGAACAGATGTAGATTTACATATGTGGAGGGTCCCCAGCCTGTGATGAGATTAGCTGGTTGGGATCTTTCTTCACAGCAACTGGAAGGTGCATATTTAATAAATGCCTGGAGCTAGGCTGGGGCGTGTGGGGCTTGGCCCTCAGAGAGCCACAGGACAAAGGCAAACGAGGCCCATGGCAGGCTGGCCCATATGGGAACAGCGTTGCTTACAGATTGCGCCGGCCTTTCATTGGTTGGACTGGGCTTTAAGGGTTTATATACAGAGAGAAGGGTGCACTTGGCGGACCACTTCTGCGTCCTCTTCACACTGAGAGGTAATAAAGGGATTTTGAGCTTGTTGTGACTCATCTGTGTGATTGTTTGCTTGCTAGGGTGCTTATGTGTGTGTGTGTGTGTGTGTGTGAGTGAGAGAGAGAGAGAGAGAGAGAGAGCACTTTGCGCTTGTGAGAAAGTAAATGTGTGTGAACGCAAATCTGTGTGTGTAATACAACTAATTGTGTTGAAACATAATATAAAATATACTATAGCAAAATCATAAAGAACAAGATTAATACAACCTAATAACAGCAGAAACCTAAAATACCAGTGGCTGTGAGGAGGATGTCAAACATGATTTGCACTCATAACTATTTATTTCCGGCGATAATCTCAGTTGTTGGGTTTCTGTGCAGTGCATTTTCCCTCTCTTGCGTCAGGTATGTTTGTCAAGCCTTGTTTACACAAAGAACAAGTAGAACAAGTGTCCCCATATTTCCCCAACTTCCCACTGGACTACTATGAGCCATTTGAACAAGAAAAGAGCTGCGTTCCAACGAGCCACAATAGATGCGTATAAACCACAACAGACACTACAGCTCGTGTTCATCTGTTGTGAATTCCGACCTATTAATGGAGAAGTCGTCGTGCACTGATTTCAGTGTAATGTTTTGGCAAGTCGCTGTTGTTCAAGAGTTTTGCTACACAGAAACCCAAGTTAATAAGTTTTAATACCGAAACAAAGTCACAAGTGTAGTACTTCTCGTATCAAGACATCTGTGAAAACTTTACTGTATCCAGCCTCGTTGTTATCTCTCATCTTTTTTTCCCTGTGTTGCTGTATTGATTTGTTTTCTTTCAATGAGAGCATAAAAAGATAAAACACATCCCAGAAATCCTCAATCTTGTTCCAAGACGATCCCAATGAGCTGTTCCCTATTCAGCGGGGAAGCAGCTCATCTTTTTTAAGGCATTGTGGAAGAATGGAGTTTCAGAGGAGTCTATCATTTCCATCTCTTTCTGTTACTCTCTCTAGGTTTTCCCTTCCCAGTTTGTGGAGGGACTGTGTCCACTCAGCATGGTTTGATCATCTTTTGTCTCAGAGGGAAAGTGAGGTAGAGTAAAAGATGAGAGATGAGAGAGATAGAGGAAGAAGCTGGACTCTCCCTGTGGTACAGTGTTCGCCGGCGCAGCTCGGCATAATTCAAACATGTGTGTGAATACGCAACGCTTTACCTTTCAAAGGCAGTCACTGAGGGTAAAGTGTAAAGTGTAGCACCAGATCCTAGCTCTTAGGTCTCCCACTTGTTTACCCCAAAATCTAGTGTCGAGTGGAGCTGGGAGACATGAGCTTCTTTCACTTGCACTTCTGGAGAGGCATTAGAAAGAACAAACAACAATCATCCAAGGGGGGGTTGGGTTGGGGGGGATGTAAATGGAACCTTATCATAATAGAGAAGGAGGAGGAGGAGGAGAGGATAATATGAGAAGAATTTACAAGATGGTAAAGCGAGGTTATGAGAATTTGAGGTTAAAGAAGTGCAGAGACTATGGAGGTGGGGGGGAGATAGACAGAGGGAGTGTACGGGAGAGCGTGATTGGAAGGGGGTAGGCTAGTGTGTGTGGGGGGGGGGGGGGTCTACACAGCATTCTCAGCGGATGTGGCAGCCCTCTGTGGACCTCCTCACACAGACACCCCAGCTAATGAATCAGACCTGGTTTCTACCAGTCAGAAGATCTACGTCTCTGCGCTCGCCAGAACAAAGCACACCTCCATTAATATTTTAGCGTTCTTTTTATCTCAATGCTAACATGATTTTTGGTAGGGAGACCGTGAAAGAGAAATATTGGGAAAGATGGAGAGGGGGGGAAAAGCAAAAGACGGAGAAACAGACAGAAAGACCTTGTGTTCAACTTGTCTGGTGTAATAGTCCCATTGATAGAGGAGCTGCTTTCTCTGTGCCGCCCAGCGTGGCACCAAAGAAAAAACAGCTGTTATCCAAACTACTGTACCAACAGTATAAACATATGGACAAGTCCAATGCAGGCGAGCCTGTGTGTGTGTGATTGCATTCTAGCCAGATACAGTACTTCTCTGATACTTCAACGGCAATGCTTGTCAGTGCTGATGTATACATGTTTTTTTTGTACAGTATATGGCTTCCATTTTTGAAATTATCATTCTCAGCACTACTCATGGAAGGGATTTTAACTGTCTGAAAGTTTGCCTGAACAATAGATACTGTTCTATATTTTTGAGGACGCTGATCTGAGATTTCCCGTCACTTACTGTGATCTCATCTCGTTCTCGTCTCCTATCTTTTCCCAGTGTGTACTTTAGAGGGAAGAACTGATACTTTTGGGAAACTGTCTCTCTCCTACTTTGTCTCTCTCTCTCTCTCTCTACGATCTCTCTCCATCTCTTCGCTTGGAGTCAAGGAAACGGATAGCTGCTAGATTCCCATCTAGCCTCTCTTAGATTGTAACCACAGGGAAATCTCGTAATTTTCCCTTAATTAAATGATCACACTGTCCTCCTTTGGGATGGCACTCTGCCCTAACACAGTGGAGCGAGGTAATCCATAAGAAACTATTGAGAAGGGCAGAGCAGCTGCTTAGCCATGCCTATTACAGCGACAGGCATTTAACGCACTTAATGTACTATTAAATTAAATCTTTTATTTTTTAACACATCCCACGAGAACGTTCTACCCGACCCATTTGTAATCGCCGCATAGGTATACATTGGCCAAAAAAGGGGGGGGAAAAAACAAACGATAAAGTACAAAGTAATTTCAATTCAACATGTATTCTACACATTACAGTAATTACTGCGCAACAATGGGTCCTCGCTCCCCGAGTTTGCTCGACAGAGAGATCCACAAACACAAAAGGAAGGCCTCCTAGACACCCGGTCTCAGACACGTAGATTAATTGCTTCTTTGTACCCAGAAATGGAGGAGCAGCGCCCTAACCTGCATGCTTCTGCCAGGGCCACTCGGCCCAGGGGACGTGTGCACGGGAGGAGGGGGGACCGTGGTCGTGCGGGGTGGAGCGGGGGCGGCCTGTTTCGGGCGTCGCACAGAGCCTGAGGTGGAAGAGGTTGTGGGGTGAGAGTGAGGGAAGGGTGAAGGGTGCCGTCAGGAGATCCCGGGGCAAGCGGCCGTGGGCATTCGGCTGTGAAAAGTCATTCAGAGGGAAAACGCCGAGCATCCTTTATTTATTTGTGTCTGAAATATTTATCTGTCACGCGGGCCGTTTTATAATGGGGCTGTCAGTCTCCCCTGCCCACTCAAGGGTGCGGACATGTTGCCCTGAGCACCCGCTGTGGATCTCCTGTGAATAATTGCTGGAATTTCACTTTTGGGAATGTTGCACTCTGACCCTGAAGCTTGTTGTTTTTCTGCATCAAGAGAAAGGTAGAATGTTTTAAAGTATTTACCGTGGCTTGGCTTTTTTCATCCATCACAAACACACGCGCGCACACATTTCCATATGCTCTCTCTCACACACACACACACCCACACACACACACACACACACACACACACACACACGTTCAAGTAGGAAAATAAATAATTCATCCCTTTACTCCAATATGAAAACCCAATCAAGCTGAAAATCCCTGTCTTGCTGCACCTCTGAGCTGCCAGTGCTGCTGGTTAATGTGATGCTCACTGTTCTAATGCGTCGTTGTGTCGACACTCAAAGCGGAGGCCCCCCTCTAAAGGAACATACACTCCCCAACATTAGTGGAAATTTTAATCTGGTGTAATCGCCTAAGTGAAAGCCTACTTGTGTATTTCACAGTGAGCTGTAACGCTTAGTGAACGACAGGAGCCGCCATCTTTCCAAGTGTTTCATTACCGCTGTCTCTACAGGGAGAGATGTGCAAGTTTGAAACCCTGTCAGGCGGATAAAGACACTAAGCACACAACAACAATACAAATATGTTTTGTAGAGGGCGGAAGATGACTCTGATGAGGGGCGGGTCAGGTGGGAGCCCTATATGACACGCTGCATCTCATCTGTTCACACTGAATCGGCTTAGCTAACGTAGGCTGGCTTTCTCAAGCACGCGACATACCGTTCCACTTTTTACCGAACTCGGAAGTTACCGTCGCTTCTTCACAGATGGTATGGGATTTCTACACAGGTCTGTCACAGAGGTATGTCTGCACATGTGGACCTGCAAGGATATACATGCAACTATTGTATTCAATGTAGGTGTAGGCAGACATGTGCCGACTCTACATTCAGACACATACAGAGACACACAGAGGTATAACGAACGTGCTTACATACAGGAAACATTGCACATGTCCCACATATAAACACTTACAATTAAGCAAGTGAGCACTAAACAGTAGTCCGGAGACACACACATACACACATGCACACCAAAACGCAATGCCAGTAGTCTGAGCATGCATAATTAAGGTGTACCTTGTTTGGAGAGAGTGCATGTCGCCTCTCGATGTGCACACCACATCCCCAGAAAGAAGCTTTGAATAATGAAAAGTGTCACCTATGCAAAATGCAGGAGATGAGTATGTCTGCCTGTGAATGGGCTTTGTAGATGTTTTTGTGTGTGCATACTTGTGTCTATATATTGTTGTGTGGTTGAGTTGTGCATATGTTAAAATGTTTCGTGCAGGTATCTATGTGTGTGCACATCTACAGACAGAGGTGTCTGTAAAGGTGTGTCTCCCTATGATGATGGAGAGGGGGGGCTCTTTGTCATTTAACATAGTGCTACTAGGACACTGAACCATGTGCGAGTGCACAGAGCTGACAGCTGAGGCCCAGTCCTCCCCCGTCCACCCTCCCACATCCTCAACCCCAAACCCCCCTAGCATGCCTCCCTCTCCCCGCCTACCCTCTTTGACTGACGGCTCTTGTTGTCCTGTGAAGCAGAGGCACAGACACGGTCCACGACATCTGTCGGGAGCCATGTCTTCATCACAGTCTTTGTGCTGATGATGAGCTCTGAACGGGATAGGGTGCAGGGGACTGACAGCCTTAGCGCATCACAGTCAACACGACTGAATATGTTACGAGTTGAAGTACTTGTCCTTTAATGAGCCGTTCTTAAATTAAATGTAACTCTTGTTCATAAACTTTACTCTGCCCAGATGATTCCATTATAACCGCAGCATATACCAAACAGAAAGACACAGTGAGCCGGATTCAAGATCGATGTCTTGTTAACGGTGTTAGAAATGTAACATGTTAAATACATTTTCCAAGAAATACAGCCAACGTGTTATACAGCTCATGAGTCAGTCAGTTACAAATACATCACCTTGTTTGGAACTGTTGTCATGCCCTTATTTAGCTCATCTGTGTGATAATGAAAATAATTTGTCACTGGCAGATCCTTACAACGACTGGGTTTGACAAAGTGAGTAAAAGCCCGGTTGTCATCATTTATGGGCTACTCAAGAGAAAGCTGCATATGTTCTTGTTTACATGAGAGCAATGAAATGTAAACCAAAATGACGTCGGCAATATTCATGCTTATTGGTGGCCACTCGTGAATCCCTCCTCCAATGATGATGCAATGATTTTAACAAGTCATTCCCATTTCATATCATGCCGTTCAACCAGCGACATCAGTGATTATCTTGTTATACACTGTACTCTCTGTTTGTATCAATAAAGAAATGCAACTACTTCATTAAATGGTAATTTACTTCAAGGGCCAAACACACAGTCGTATCTGTCACTTATATCTCATCCTTGTGAGATATATAAGTGGTCTGCCGAATGGAGAAGCCTCACTAGGATTCCTCCATGCTGTAATTGGCCATAGGCGCACTAGAGAGCGTGTAGCTGTATAATAAATACAACGATAAATGATTTTGATGGAAGGACATGTGCCATTGATAAGCTAAAGGACAGGGCTGACACTGTAGAACAGTTGCATGAATTATGTTCTTTCTCACGTCGCTCTAGCCTTGATAGCGTAATACCTACTGTCATGCAACTAATTCTTTGAGAAAAAAAAAAAACCTTTATTTCTTTGTTCCCCTTAGAAAGAAAAATACTATTTTAGAAGTCAAGTAGGCTAGGTGGTCTCCAGGTACAGCAGTGCAGTGGGATTCATTGTTATGGATGGAGGAGTGAACCCCATGGTGATGGGTTGCCAAGTCTGCTGGAGCAGGACAAGGAATCAGGACAAGCGGATGGAGTGGATCTGTACTTTACGGGGACAAAAGCAGTGCAGATAGACTAGAGAGCATGATGAAGGAAGATAAGGAGATGGATTGTGCCCTTAGTGTTCAGAGGCTTAAGTTGGCCCATGAATTAGTAAAGTGTAAAAGTAGCTAATCGTGTTCAAGAGCTGGTTCCAACATGGGGGTAAGATGAGTGGTGAGCAAAGAATCAGGTAGTGGCCAGTGAGAAGTCCTCTTGGGTCATACTGTAGGGAACACCCTATTGATCTACTGCCTTCACAGTCTTCCATCCTTATTATCAGCAGGGTGAGGGACAAAACACGGGGACGCTCGTCTAAAATGTTGTTCTGCTTTCGGGTTGGATTGTATCTTTTTGGAGCTCATCAGGAGGACACTGTGTTCTTTCGCATATTTAAAAAAAATTATTTGAGGACTAAGATATTTGTAGGTTTTGACTTCAACCTTCCTTTTATCTTGAAAGCCTTTAAGATAAAATTAGCAGTATTTGAAAATTAATTTATTTTTGTATTTAATCAAAATCTGTATTATTATTAGACCCTGTCCTGTAGATCGTAATCTAATCCTGTTTAGCCTATGCTGTTTATTGATAAGTCAAACACAAATCTGCAGACCAGCTGAGCGATTTAACGCTGGGCTTTCTTCAACTTTGTGACTGAAAGGAGTTTTTTACAGAATGATGTGGTGATGAAGCTGTTTACATCTCTCTAATGTGAACAACTTACTCTTGGGCACAAGGGGTGGAGAGGCGGAGAGAATGTGTGCGAGAGAGTTTTCACTGCCGAAAGCGTCTTTTTGATGAGAATGGAGGATAAATGTTATTAACTGTGCCACAAGGGAGGCTGATTATTCTTAAGAGCAAACAAGTAGGTTGAAGCCCGATATGATGAAGTGCTCTAACTTCCTCGCCATTTAATTGTGATTGCGGCCTGGGTCATACATACAGTGTGGGGACCATAAACGCTTTAATCGTCAACTGCTATGTATATTGAGGAATTTAAGGAACTACCATATTTCCAAAATGTAAGGGCTACATTTTAAAATAAATTATTTGCACAGTGATGTCCATTTTGTGAGGTTCAAAAGATGTTGTTTCCTGATTTAACTAACTACAACCCCAACCCCCCCACCCCCCACCCACTGACAACAGCTACCATAAAAAAATAAAAAACAACACCCCGCAGGCATGGACGAGACATAATATCTAATTAAGTTTCAGAGCTGCATTTTCATTTGTTAATCACTTAAGTGCTTCGAGGATAACCTGATATCCAAAGGTCTGGTCCCAGTAGCCCAAAATGTCAAAATGCAATTATATGCATGATTAGCCTGACCTGTTTCTATAGCACCCTCCCTCCCTGCCTCTCGCTGCTAGAGGAGCTGACAACTGCTAGCATGTTTATTTTGATGAGATTAGGTGTGGAGGAAGCCCCCACTGTGTTCAGCAGTCATGGCACCCCCATCCGGTCACTGTCGGAACTAACGGCAAACCATCTCCAGTAAGCAGAAGCAGAGGGGAGAAAGAATGGAGGGGTGATGGGGGGGGGGGGGGGGGAGAGCAGTTGCTCAGGTGGGGAAGATAATCTTTCAATCTCTGTTTAGCCTTAGGAACTGTGGAGAAAAAAAATAGAAACAAATGGAAAATAAATAAATAAAAATAAATAAAACAATTTATGCTTCTTAAAGGATAATATGATCACAAATTATTAATCAAATCATCTTGATCCGGGAGGGGTTAGTGGAGGGGGGGGGGGGGTACTTTGTGGTGCTTAGCAGAGCAGCAATCCTCTCTAATCTGATTGTGTAGAGATAAGGCGGCTTTAGCCTCACCATTGTGTGACTCTGATTAAAGGGGGCAGGAGGCACACGGCTTTTCCCGTGGTGGTCATGGTGACAGGTGAGGCTCACACACAGACTCCACACGCAAAATGCCGGTACAGAGACGAATGTGCGCCATCGCTTAAATACACTCACAGACATGCACATAAACAAAAGCACACAGAGAAGGTTGAGGGACTTAGCGCACGTGCAGTAATTGATGTAATTACAGCGTGGATCTCATTTTTTTATGTCATTGTCAAGCGTCTGCACACCGTCGCATAATGAGGAAATGTATCACAGCCCCACTTTTAGTCTGCGTACTAGTAATCAAACATCTGAGGATTTACAGGAAAATATAGACTCTTGTTCAAAGTTCAGTTGAAACATTATTAACATGTATTTCTTAGTTTGCTAATGATGTTTCTCCATAAAACTGTTATAATCCCGATGAGCAGATAAGTTTGTCTGAGTAACCAACTCTAATTTCATGACAATGTCACTCCCCCTCTCATTTCATAATCATAAGCAAACATACACTCGCCCATGCACACTCCCAATCAGAACTTTCTCCTGCCGTGTGTCTTTTACAGTTCCTATGAAGTTGGCCTGCTTAGCCTAATTGGGTGTAGATTTGAGTTTGGAGTTAATAGATTTGAAAAGGAATATCTGAGGAAGTGTGCATTTTGACAAAGGCTACAGACTGGGGATGTATGGAGCCCATGTGTCTCTGGAGAGTGGCGTCGGGTCCCTGGGTAGCCCATTAGAGAGTGTACGAGTGTACCCCTGCCCGACTACCCCCCCTCACCTCCAGCTACACGGCTCCCCATACCGAGGGAGACCGCAGCAGCCAGACGCAAAGTAGAATATTCATGTTACACAACCGTGTGCATGTGATCCTTCCGTCGGCCTAAGTACACACCGACACACACACCAGCATGGACACACAGACAAACACAACACTCGCACAGCCGCTGATACATTTGCGCATGCACACCAACATGAAAAGGCCCGAGCAGCCGCGATGAATGTTTGAAATGAGGGAAAAAAGAAAACGGGCTAAGTCATTTTAAACATCTGAAATAACTGCGTCGAGTGAACTTTTGAATTATATTGCATCATCTATTTGAAATAGTACACAGCATGTTGAAACACAGAGGAAATCACCAGTTGGCTTCATCTGGGTTTCTCTGCAGGAAACTTTTCAGTCAGGGTTTGGGCGTCTGAGGCCAAAACCAGCACGGGAACTCTTTGTCGCACCGATGCAAGGGGTCAACAGGAAAAGCCCTGAGAGTTGTCTGAACGCCGAAAAAGGCCTTCTACAGTGCCACATCAGAGAGACGAAATAAAGACCAGATTGACCCATGACCGGAGTCATTTTCACCTCGCCGCAGACCACCTGGAAAAGCAATGAGTTAACGTTAACTACCATTTATGCAACTTCCCCTCCTGCCCCTTAACTGCGGAGCAATTCTGCTGTCACTCAACTCTCAAACAAACCTCAGTGTTTGCAGAGATTTACAGTGGACACACAAGATGTCAAGTCCATGTTATTTATAAGGTACAGAAGTAGCTATCGTAGAATTTCTATGCTCTACTACACCTACAATACATTGTTGGCCAGGATTTTAAACGGTCGGTGAATTCAAATGTTTTTTTATCACAAGCTGAACATAATACTGCGAACTAAATACTGGCAGGCATGGCTGTGTTTAGTTGTTTATTCAGATTCAAAATACCGTGCTTGCAATACTGCGTAAAGTTTATCAGCAAGAATATATCGTATACGCAGCTGTATGAGGGATAATTAGTTTTATTCAAATGTCGCTGTCTACAAACTAGCTGAGCAGAAACTTACAGTGCCTTAAAATCCATTTAGCTGTTTTTTCTTGATGGCATTCAAGAAGAAAAAAAAGGTTCTACATTCTAACAACTCTGTTATTTTTCCCCCATATTGGTAATGTTCCAGCTTCTACTTTGACCCCCTTTAGTCCTGGCTTATTGAACATTGCCGGGGAGGGCAGTATCAATGCAAAAACAGGCCAATACTGGGAAATGATGAAATTCAGATTAGTCATCATCTAGTCCCCCGTCCTGACTTGTGTTGACTAGAAGCTTCACAGGCTGCTGGCAGGGCCAGCAGTTTTTGAGGTGCTGTGGGCTGCGAGGCTTTGAGTGTGACCTCATGTTCCATTCTGTTTCTGTGCCGCTGTGCCTCGGCTCTCTGTCCTCCTGGGCTGACACTTCACTGTAGCTCCAACAACTGCTGTGGGACACTGAACATCTGTAAGCCACCGCTCCCACTCAGCCGCCTCTGCACCGGGCACACGCTCTCTGTGCTGCTGCTGCGGGTGTGTATTTCCAGCACAGCTTGCGAGGCTGTGTGCAGCGTACTTTGATGCTGGTCGCATTTGGTAGTAGTTGTGAGCCACTGTGTCGCAAACGAATTAGCAAAGTGTGTCAACTACAAGAGATAGTTTGGAGTTTACCCGATGTGTGATGTGTGTTCATATGTTACCAATAAAACTCCTCCACGTGCACAGCAATGTTGCCCTCACATTTTTGCTATCTACGCAGGGCGGGCCCATCCCGACAGAGAATTACTGGATTGTTACCACTCCTCTCAGTCAATCATGTGACTCAACACTTCTCCATTTTTCTTTTTGTTGTGTCGTGTTAGAGAAAAACCGTGAAAACCTTTGTTGTGAATTCAGCAGGAAAAAAAGAAAATGTTTTATTAAACGCCTTATGTTTATTGACTTCTCTTTCATGTCAGTTCTTTTGTTCTGCCTTTGTAGTGGCAAAAGATCTCTGTGCATCATCATTTGTGAGCAATCTGAGATGTCAGAGGTGTCCTTTTGATGTGGAGTGCAGGCCTCATACGAGGCGCCACCTGTGCAGCTCTCGCATTGCGCCCGTGGATGTTTTAGTGCGTTCGCAGCCTCGCATATGTGTGACTGGCTGCACGTGGGTGGAGATCTTTGTGTGCGTTTGTATGGGAGCCTGCCTGGACGTTTGTGTGTGTGTGTGTGTTTGCGTTCAATCAGCCACCTACAGCTCCTGTTCCATAGGGAGCATACTGGGCGTCGAAACATCACCGTTCTTCTCCTGCCTTACCTAATGACTGCAGAAATTGCAACAGTCTGATGCTCATTGGCTGCGTGCGTGTGTGTGTGTCTCTGCCTTTGATCCCACCAATACTACGCGCAAGTTCAACAAGCACACCGCTGGTGGTGCATTGACACAGATGCACACATTTTCACTAAAGGATTTTTTTGGAGTCCCTGAAACTCCGTTGCCCTGTGTGTCATCATGCATCAAGCGGATGACCTCAGTGGTTGTCGATGAAGAGAGAGAGAGAGAGAGAGAGAGAGAGAGAGAGAGAGAAGTCACTCTGAGTCATGTCCTCAGCGTTTAGGCAAGAGTCTGAGCGAAGTCTCAATCTGCATAAACCGAAAGAAGTTACATGCTGTTGATTCAATTATGTCTGTGTTGTCAAAATCACATAATGCATTAAACTCGTGTGCAACTTGTGAAAAAACCAGTGAAGCTTGGGACCCTTATTGATAATAATCATAACAGGCCTCGAAACATGAAAATATCATTATTATGAAAGATCAGAGGAAGAAGAACCTACAGTCTTTTAAATGAGTCTCCTTCCATCCCTGCTCTCTGTTGATCATAGTCTAAATGCAAAGGTACAGTTAACGTTGCTCAGAGACAACCAAAGAATTCACAACTACTGTCTTCAATTCACCTAACCTGACGGTGTTTTGACTGTAGGAGTGAACCGGAGATGCTCACGACAAAGATAGTGCAAGACATGTGAGGCGACAAACCACTGCCCCAATGTGTTTATCATCAAGCTAGATTCAAATAATAGAGAAGAACTCAGCATGTATTATAATTCAACCTAAAAAGCTAACAATGTTTTACATGTTATCATTCTTCCTTGCAACATTTTGCTGTTGCCACCATGATAAATCATACATATTTCAAACTCAAGAGTGATGCTGTCCATCTCTCAGTAACATTTGATACATACAGTATATATATATTCTATATATATTTAATGTCATGCTTCAATGTCATCTGAAAAGAGGCAACGCGACAGCTTTTTCCTCACATATTAATGCTTGTTAACTAATTACTTTTAATTATCTTCGAAAATCCCAGATTAATAAGAATACTCATATATTTATAACATGTTTACGCCACCATGTTTACCCAAATGCAAACAAGCCCCACAAACGAACTATGCCGTAACATTTTAAATGAGGCTGGTTTGTTTGTGTTGAATATCTACAAATGATCTTTTAAACATGCCATTGGTAAAAGTTCTCTAAAGCCACTCCAGAAAACCAGCAGAAAGAGGCTACCTGGGGACGATTCCTCGAGTGCTGCTAATGAACAGAGGAAGGGAGACAACAAACATGTTCTCTTTTCTTAAATCTCCTGGCCTTGGTTGTTTGATATAAGATGTGTGCCAAGACCTCTTGTGGTTTGGCGCAGTGCAGAGGGGAGACTATAAAAAGAGCAGCTATTACACATGGCTCGTCTTTAGTATGCATGCTACAGTAAGAGTGTGGCACTCTTAGAATGAGGACATATAGGGATAACAAGCCCCATTCGTTTGGTGTTTAACAAAAAGCAGCAAACATGCATCATTAAATAGCCAGTTAAACTTATTGCATTCATCTTCCCTTGTGCTCTTTGTAAATATTTTCCTTTTTTTGTGTGTTGCTCTCGTTTTATCCTTTCCTTTCTCTAGCAACCTCTAGAACATCCTCCTTTTATTGCTCGTTTTGTCTTTCCGCTGTTTTTTGGTCTTCTGTTTCGGGCAGTGTATTGGCACAAATTTGGCAACACAATACGTATTAGGATACAGGGCTTACAATACAATATATTGCGACAGTTAAGCAAGGCGATGTATTGTGATTATTAAAAAAAAAGAGAAAAAAAGCTAATTTAAGCAAAACTCACACAGTATAAAGAACACACCACCATATGCATAATATCTGAGTTAGAAAAGTGAACTTGTTTATCCAATCAGTACAGTGGGCTCTACATTTGCATTCATGACGTCCAACATCAAAGCACTTTAGAAATCAACCACTGTCTGCCACGAATCTTTACATGGAAGCTGTTAATTACAATCAATAGTGTCTTTGAGAATCGATACAGTATCACATAACATAATATTGCGATACTCGAGTGTATGGATATTTTCCTCACACCCCTACCTCTGTGAGAGACGTGCTCTGTAGACTCTTGTGAATGCACGGGACCTGCCGAATGCAGACACGTACTCCCGCACACCCTCCTGTGTCGTCAATCAGCCTTCCCCATCCTCTCTACTGCCACCTCTTCTACCACGGGGAAAAGGTCCTGCTGATTAGAACAGGCCTCTCACTCAGTGCCATCCATCATCATCTAACCCACCGGTCCTCCCTCCTGATCACTGCGACTCTCGCGCACACCCTCACAGATGCATTCACAAACAAGTAGCATAAACACAGATACACACACACACACACACACACACACACACACTATCTGAATAGTTCACATTGATTGAATCAGGATTAATTAGCTATGAGGTAATCATTGGCTGCAAACAAGGCTGTATGTCAGGAGAGCTGACATTTAGTCGATACAAGAGGGAAAGAGGGGAGGGTGTGTGTGTGTGTGTGTGTGTGTTGGTGTGTTGGTGTTGGGGGGGAGCAGTATTGCTGCTGTTTGAAGCATTACACAGAGTCTGCTCCTTCTCCACTGTCGGAGAGTGGGTCTGACTGAGGCCTGTTTGGTTGTAAAAGCAAGCTGACAGCTTTGTTAACAAGTCCGAGCAGATGAGAGGGATTATTTTATTCAATGGCATGAGGATGGCATTGAGCAGACAGCACTCAGTTAGCTGTGGATTTGTCAGCTTCCAGTTCACTTGTAATTTTTCATAAATGTGCCCGTTACACAGTAGTAGGAGGTCGTAGCTGTCATTATTTGAATAGTCGTGGTGTGTTTCAGGTGATGTTGCGTCAGGAAGGGTTGCAGTCATCTTGTTTAAAATTGCATCTTGAAACATTAAACTAACATAGTAATATTAGATGTAATGGTTTGGTAAAATTGCTTAAATGTTTGCAAGGAGATGTCATTATAAGATACGGCCTCTGCCCCCAGTGAGTAACGCACATTCAACTCCCTTTCAACAAACGAGAAAGCAATCGGCCTAACATGACAAAACTGACATTTTGGTCAGCATTTTGTTTTAAATAAATGTGTATGAGTGGCACTAAGGCACATTATTATTCTAAACATGTCTGTGTCTGAAGGTAAAAGATTGTCTTCAGTGAGCCCAGGCGAACAAGCTGATGCATCAGGTTCACTCACTTGTACATATGGTGTTTCCTGCTGTGCTTAAGCATTGGGTTTAAAAAAGCAATACAACCGTACCTACATTTTATCATAATTATTTTAGTATTTAACTGAACACACAATACAAGGTCCAAGAAGCATTTTTCTAATACATTTCAATTATACATCTTCTGAGATCTCTCTGTGCCTGTGTTTGACATTTTTCTTCACAGCAGAACATGCTTCGAGGATGTGTGGGAAACCTGCTAACACAATAGAGCACCAAGCTAATTATGTTGCTGTCAATTATTCATTGGTGACTCAGGTTCGCGAGCTCACAGACGCATACAGTTTCCTCTATACCCGGTGTGTCTGGAAGGCTTGCTCACAGGGACCACAGAAGAAGTTATATGCATCAATATTTCATCGTTAATTACGGCACCAAAGCCACTGACTTTAATATTGCTGGAGAGGCGCTTGTGGTAAGTTTCTGCAGCTCATTGTTGTTAGTGACACACTGATGTGGGTAAGTGTCGGATGAATGGATAGTATATGGATAGTCACCCACTCCTGCCCAACACCAATGTCAAATAAAAGAATAGAAAAAAAGTATTCACAAACTACAACATTTAAAAAAAAGCCTGCCGAGCGGTTTGTCCACAGCATAAAGGCAATAAAGTTTATTTTTTGGACCAATTCTCGGTAGAATTATATTTTTTGTGTGTGTGTGTTAAAGGAGAAATAAAAGCAATGTAGTAGTTGACAGCTGGCCTCATTTCATGCATCCCGGTTGACAACAATACAAAATAATGCAACCCCCTTTGAAAGGGTGAGCAAAATATACATTATCACCCTATTGTCTGTCTGCATGTATTGTACCCACACCTGAGGCCACCTGTCTCCACCATTATCCTCCAGGGGCAAAGCTGGCTTTTTGGAAGTGGGCAATGTTAGTTTAGTCCCGCCTCTGCGACTAATCACCTAATGAGGGCATTAGAGGAGTGTTAGGGTCACAGTGATTTGTATTAGCGTGTGTGTGTATGTGTTTGGTGCAGGTGGTATCCCTTGACACAGAGGGACCCCAGGGAGACATTCAGGGGACCAGAACTGGCTTGAGGGCCTAAGCTGTGCCCAGTCAAAAACTGCTTGGACGGTGATGGATACCTTGCCCCAGGGAGAATGTCCACAAGAGCACTTAACCGTAAACACGCGCAGGCAAACACAGACACACACACACACACACAAACAAATGCTCCACAGACAGAGCGAGATCCGAGTCCCAGACACAGAGCAGACACAGAGCACAGCGAGGTGGAAATGAGATGTTTAGCTTGATGATGCGTGACATCTGTAATGCATTCTAATTCTCCCCATCGGAGCACTAGTCTTTAAGAATGATTGATGATGTTGTTTCATCGTCTCAGTAAACACAGCTTAATAAATGAAGACCATGTCCGATCATCCTTGAATGGAAACACCACTTCAATGATTCAAACTGAATTCAGCATTGTCCTGAAACTATAAAAGCATCATGCAAATTTTATATTTCTAGGAATACTAAATCCCCCCCTGTTCTCAGTGTTTGTTGTTGTGGAACATCATTTAAACAAATTTTTCATTCATTCATACCAAGGAACATTAAACTCCACTTCCTTGTGACTACGTATGTCTCTCTGATGTGTATCATTGTGTATGCCTTTGTGACCGGGTTGCTTGACAGTCAAACTGCGTGTTTGACTGTTCGGTAAACGGTGCAGAGAGTAGCAATTTCACAATCATCACATCACGCTTTGCAGAAAACATTATTACAGATGTGGTGTGGCCAAGTCTGCTATTATCATTACTTAACCCCAGTGCAGTTGCCCTGAACATAAGCCTACCATTAACATTAAATGTTAATCACCCATGCAACCAGCCAGCTTGCTGTCTATGCCGGCTACAATATTGTATTCCAATGTATTCTGCATATGTTGGACGGCTACCATGTAATTGGCTAATGCATTTCAAACCAGGTAGATGCTGGATGGTGTTTAGAAAAGGGAAAGCATACCGGCTGCATGGAGCTGGCGCGCTGCACATTTGTGTGTGCGAGCGAGTGTGTCTCTGTATGGGTCCTTTGTTGAAAACATTTGCATTTTGGGTTTGTCGTAGCAGCTTGTGTATTCGCAGCAGGCAGGCTTCTTAGCACAACTTCAGCTGCACTTTTGTATTCTAAATTCATAACATACTGTATACAACTCACCTCTGTGAATTTCCTCCACGGTATTGAAATGCTGCATTGCAAGATGCTTTTTACCCATACAATATATTCTCAAAGTATTGATGAATACACTAGGCGCCATGCAGCAGCTATGTGTCAATACTCTAAGACATGAGTTGACATACACACCGGTACAGTGAGCTACTGTAATCCTCTGGGGAGGAGGGCATCGAATACATAACACCACAGACCTAGCAGTCAGTGACATCAGAGTGTCTTGTGAGGTTCCTCCACAGGGGACCAGCACCTCATGGGACCCAGAAGATTAGAGTTAGGGTGTATCTGCTGGGAAGAACTGTATTTTCTCCATATGCTGTATTTGGTATAAGAAGAGGTTTTGGCTATCAGATGATTTGCAAGTCAGCTTTGCACAGAAAAACCATACTGGCCTATAGGATGATCTACTCTAGCTTAAATGTACATATTATGATAACATGCTGGTGAATATAATGTACTTGTACTTCAATTAACATAATTGGAACATCTTTTTCTTTCAGCACCTTTCAAAACGTGTATATATTGTGCTGCAAATTTACGAAGGAGGAAATTGATTTACCTTGGTGATCCTCTTCTGATCCTGTGGTTTTCATCAGACTTTCCTAATACAGTGTTGAGAAAGGCATGGTCGGATTCTGTTGCTGTAAGCTTAAATAAGGGACTGGTTTAGTATGGTGCTGACAGCTTTTAAAGCTACATAAAATCACCATAAATAAACCAGCTCTACCGAGCCACAATTCTGTGATCGCTGTCAAAGTGTGCTCCGTCACAAATTACAATGAGAAAACAAAAGTCTCCAGTATTTACAAAATTGTATTGTATTGCAGGTAGAGATCTGAATTACAAACTTTACTCTTTCTATAACACAATGTAGTCTAAGGCTTTTTGTATTTTTTAACCATTAGTTGAACTCTTATACCAGGATATAACTCCAGCATCAACGTTTTAACAGCTTTAAAACTTGCTTACAAAATGAAATTTCCTTTGTGTATTAGAGTGAACACTAAACCCGTTACTGAACCTTGGAAAAAGCTTCTGTAGGAAGATGTGAAGTTCAAATGCCATAATGAAAACGTAATACTGTGAATGTGCAATGGAATCATCCAGTACCAGTACAGAGTTTTGATTGGCTGAATATCTGCCTAAATTAATATTAGACGTCGTATATGTGCTGGACTATGTCTTGGCCAGGTGCAGTGATTTACTCTCGTCTCCACTGGTTGATTGGCAACCTCATTATGATGACAAGAATTCAGGAGGTTATTGTTCCCCGGCCAAGACCTAGTCCCACACTTTACCCCCCGTGAAAGCCATCATTTTCACACATCGGCTTTTGTACAGGACGAAACAAAATATACATACATTATTAATGTGTGCGCTTTAGTATTGCTGGTGGGAAGATTCATTTCTACCTTTGCACACAGCCAGGCTAGCTGTTTACCATTATTTTCAGTGATTATGCTAAGCTAAGCTAACTGTCTCCTCCTGTAGCTTCATACAAAATGGACAGAGAGAGTGGTGTCAACCCTCTTATCTAATTCTTGGCAAGACATTGTAATTCCTAAAATGTTGTTAGCTGTGTTTGATTTCTATTTTACAGCCCAAAAAAGTTGAGTAATGTATTGAGTGCATAGTTTTTCTATTTGGACTATTTTACTCGTACATCATAGCAACCTCTGCCACATTTGTGGCAATCCTTCTGTGGTTACACAAACAATCATTTATTGGACAAAAATAATGAGCAGCATTTATTGCGTCTTGTCAAAGACTTAGTGTTCCCAAAGCAGTTACTATATGTAATAGTTTTGTATACTATTGTATAGTTTATGTTATAAGGAGATGTATCCGCCTACAAGAGCTGATAGGAATACACTATTGATCCCCTTGGCTAAAAACAAAGGAAACATGTACAGAAAGAAAGCAATGACAGGAACAGATAGTTGATGTGGTGTACAAAACTGACACAAGAAAATGAGCACTTGCCAGCCAATGACACATTCTCCACTACAAGGGTTACAGACTAACAAATTATAGGAATAGAGAACAGCAATGTGACAACACACGCTTGCCTTTAGTGTCAGCTTCTTGGCCCAAAGCCCAAAATGGAGAAACCAAGGAAAATGCATGACATGAAAGTTCAGGTTTGGTAGAACAGTGGGTAGCTTATTAAATCCTCTTTGATCCCGCTGTCTTTGATATCTGTGCTCTCATAAAGAATTCACTTTCAGTGGTAAATATAGGTAGTTCAGAGAGACATCATGACACACACCCCTCATTCCCGTACAGTCTCTTTAAATTATACAAAACAACCGAGGAAGATATGCAGGTAAAAAAAAACACCACCACCAAAATGGAAGGGGAATAATCAGCTTCTTGATTTGGTTCATTTGGGATTCGGGGGAGATTTACAGCTTTTGAGGGTACTGAGGTTTTGCTCAGAAGAAGTTCACATGAGCACTTAAGTGATGCTCTGCACATAATTAAAAGAAATCCTGTGAATGGGCCTCATAAGGTCTTAATGTTTTGCGTAAAAATGTAATATTTTCAGAATTTCCCAATGATGTAATCCTACCTGTCCTAACTTCTATGTCTATGAAGAAGGCATATGCAATACTTTAAATACCTAACAAAAGTCAACACTTCTTAATTTTAGAGATCTAAATTATTATAATGCATCTCATGTATTTCACAGTCTAAACCTAAATGTTTCATGTGATTATCACACAAGAGGTTGAACACGGATACTCCATCCATAGAAGGTTGTTTGTTAATCAAATGGGAGAAACTTAGCATGTGTATTTGTATATTTGTGTCCGTGTGTGTGTGTGTATGTGCTCGTGTGTGGCTGAGTTGACAAATGTGGCCGGGTTAGCTCAGATGAAAAGCCCTCTGCCCGTGACCCCATACCCCAGTTGCCATGGCATCTTTCTGTTTGTAATTGTCCCAGTTTTCTGGGGTAAAAATAATGAGCAGCATCTATCAGGGGTCTGCCATCCCGTCCTGTCTTGTCCGAGGCTTTACCCTGACCTGGCAATGCCACCCCCGCTGGGCCCACCTTGCCCGGGGGCCAGGCCTGTTTGTTTGCCTTGCCCAAAGGATGACACCGTGCCGCGGAGACGGAAAGGTCGTGGCTACCCCTGACCCGACCTCTCACCCCTCCTTCTGCTTAATGCCAGAGCACTGGGGGTGTGATGACTGGATAACACCCATTTACTCACAGTAAGATAAATGAGCATGCACACAAGTTTTTCAGCACATAGAACTTTTTCCCCCCCCCCCCCCCCCCCCCCCCCCCCCCCCCACACACACACACACACACAGAGGCAAAAAGGAACCACATTAACCCACACAGTCAAACAAAGTTAAAGATGACACTTTCTGTGTTTCAGCGTCTCGCTACATTTTGCAACTGTTTGATGAATATAGGTGTTCTAGTCGACATTTGTTGGTTTTTGTCTGGAAAGCCAACAACAAATAAGGTCTCCACAACAAAGAGATAACTACTTGATGTCTAAGTGAAAGTTTACTTAATTTGAACTCTAATCTGCCATGTTAGTGGAGCCAGCAAGGTTCAGCCCCCGCGTCCTCATTAAAAAAGTGCAAACCTACTTTTCAACAGTAAGTCGGAGGATTGATTAAGAAGTTAACGCCTGTTTTGATATCCAATTCTTTCATTGTTCTCTGCTGGCTCAATACGGCAGGCGTTTTCACTGTGCATTCCAATTACCTTGGTGCAGATCAAGAAAGGTGCCAGATTAACTAAAGAAAGCTTGCTAACACAAAGAGAATTCCTAACTTAACAAGATGTCATTTCTCATTGAGAAGCTCTGTCAGAATTTCCGTAGCTTCCCTTTCTGAATAATTAGGAGGTTTGGATTTAAATATATATATATATACACAGATTTCAGGAATCGTTAGATACAGTGTGCAATGCTCTGTTTAATATTTCACAAACTGCCTTCTTCAGTAAAAACCATGAATATTTGTAATGGGTTCTTTCAACTTCTTTTTCCAAGCTCCTGCTCAAAAATGTAGAGAAAGTTTATGTAGATTTGATGTTATGTACAGTGTGTTGCAGCTGGTTTAATATCCTTCTGACATGGTAGTAAATAATTAAGCTTAGTTCATATATTGCTATGGAGCCACTTAAATAGTATGTCAACCCTTTTATTTTCATGGGAGATATTAATGCTAATATTCCAGTACATGGTTAAGATTTTGTTCAACGTTTCACTTGGCACTTGTCCCTTTTTTTTTGCAACCATTGAACTGTAATATTGTCCTTTGTGGCCACTAGTCTTTGTTAGCTGATTTTAGAGCTCTAATGGGCATCAGGAGCCTACAGAGGCAAACATCCACCGTATTTGGAATATTCTTTGATGTGGCTCACCATAGACTCGTCTACACGGTAGACTTGGCCTCACAGTGTGCCTCACTGGCGTACATTTGCTGTCAGTGTCTATTTTTTTTTTTTTTGAGCTCTTGGGGCATTTTAAGTATCTTCGTTTAGGCTTCAGCAGCCTTAGTCAAATTGAGGAGAGCCCTTATGATAATGGCCATCACCCTCCCCTGTATGCTAAATGACATTACATCTTTTTCCCCTCAATTTGAGATTTTAAATAGATTAGTTTCCCCGAATAATGTCTGTTAGTAATGGGAACTCTTCAGAGGCTGGGCTGAAAATACACATTCACACATAGGCCCACACACACATACATCGTGCTATTATCACACTCCAGGGGAAGTCTTATTAATCTTCAGAGTTTTTTTTGCCCTTCTCTCTCATTTGGAGGCAGCTCATGAACAATTCAGCTTCTGCCTGCTAATGGTGTTTCACAAGGCTCTGTGGGATATCTTTTATACATCAATAAGGGCAATTATCAGCTTAACTGAGAAAGCAGTGTCGCCAACTCAGCCATGCCCTTCTCCTGTGTGCTCTACACCAGTGCACTGTCTTGACGTGCTTTAGTAAAGCAATGCAACAGCACTGCCAGATTTAAGGGTTCCGCTTACCGCTGGGCCTACCCATTAAAAACCAAGCAGAATAAAACATTTAGCTCGGCACTTACTTACAGGTTAAAAAGTGAAACAAATGGCAGCAAATTGAGTTTAACAACTTTAACACGACATACTTGGCAAGCCACCATTTAGAGAATTTAAGTTTCAAGCAAATATATTGTTGGTTTGACAGTGAAGCTGCTAGCTGTTTATTAGATTGTTTATTTAACCGGATAGATACCTAGTATTTCATTAATTTTTTTTCTTGGTTTTATCTATTATTTTTTCATCGCTTTCATTTTAAAATTATTTTCTGTGGCCACTACCATGAATAACAAGTTAAAGCACTTGGCACAAGAGGGCACTACATCCACGCTTACCCCCTGGGGATGCCAGCCCACCCCATCCAAACTGTCCTGCCCACATGCTATTCCATTGTTCTGAAGGGATTGGTGTGGAGGGGGCAGCCGTGCACAGCTGGCAGCATTAGCGGCTTAACCCTCAATACTAATGCTAATATAAGATTGGGCATGGAGCATGCATTGTGAGCCATATGACCCCTGGCGGGTAGGAGTTAAGAGGGGCGAGGGCTTGCTGCTGGTGAGCTGATCCTTGCATGGATTAGTGGGCACCATGGCAGAGTTAGTCCACTGGAGAATGCCACCACTTGGGTTCAGCTCCTACCACACTAATTAGATCAAGTGTAGGAGATGTTGTGTGTTTGGGATTCAAGACTTTTATCGCAGTCGAACTCTGATCTGTTGGGTTGGTCAGCGTTATATTCATGTAATATCTAAGTTCTGGACTTTCTCTTTTCCTTTGGAAACACAAACTAAATCTGTGCTAAATAATCATTGAGCCTAATTTCTTTTAAATAGTGCTGCAGAATACCCCAATCAATTGGAAGCGGTGCCCCGTGGTCTCTCTCCACTCCTATGCTCCAACCCTCATATCTCTGCCACCATCTCTCCCGGTGCCAGCCGTTGCTTCATCCCTCTGTACTGTTGTTCAGCCCCCTTATTGGCTGCCCAACTGTCCTCATCTGGTGAGACACCAGCAGCTGGCCAGACAGACCTGAGGTAGTGTAGTGGCCGTGGAGCTCAGTTGCCCTCGAAGGCCCACAATCCTTTGTGCTCAGTTCCCACAGCAGCCCCAAACCTCTGTTTATGAACAAGAGGGATCAAACCTGGGCTTATATTTATAACCACACCACCATGACCGCCGCCGCATCATCGCAGTAATCACCACTGTGCATTGAGTCTGAGTGGAGCAGACACTTGGCCCGCTCCAGATGGGCACCGGCCAGCTTGGCCCCTTAGCCCGGCAGCTCTGAACTGAAATCATAGATGGGCTTTGCCCCTGCCAGCTCTGAACTGGAAAACCAGTTGTTGTGATCTCGGAGAGAGAAAAAAATTGGGAACATGATGATAATGTTTCAGCTTAATCATTTGAAAGGTCAGTTTTGCTTTGTTCGCCTCTGTGCTTTGTACGGTGATTTGTGAGTGCAAGGTTTCAAATTGCTAGACTAATGTTCTCATGGAGAGTGTCTGTGTCATACATTTTGGCAGACTGTATGATTTTTGTTTTAGACTGATGAATTTCAACGAGAACTTCTATTTATATTTCCAAATCAGAAAGATTAAAATGCTTAGTGCTAGTCAGCTTTTTATTTTTACCTCCTTCTACGTAGAACTACTAATCTCTTCCTTTATCAGCTAATTATGTTGTTCTTTCTCTTTCGAAAATGTCTTTATCCAAGCCTTATTTGAGTAAAACAATTGGTCCCCAGACATGGGAATTTTATAAGGTCTTGGAAGAGCATTTCTGATTTCTTTCCCTGTCTTGACCCCTGGAAAGATGCAGTTGTGGTGGCTGGAAATGTGGGGAAAGTGAGGAGCAGTTTCACCACAGAGCCTGCCACGACATCCTGACAATGCTACATGTCCTCACTGTCAGTGATCTCGCAGAGACATCTAGCCAAGGCGCACATCAGCAAACACATCCCTTAAACCATCTCGCTGCATGTCGAGGTCAGCTTCAGTGGTCCCGAGGTGCAGGAAAGTACACTGCACTGTGCCAGTTTAAACTTAGCCCACACTGACATGCCCATTTGAGGTTTTAGGTTGCGTTTCAACGGTTTTCTGTGGATGCCTTAAAAAACGCCCATGGGGAGAATTAGTGGGAACTTTGGCAGTACAGCGGAACCACAAGTAGGTGAAAGGCAAACAGAGCTTGTGGATTGGCCGTGTCAGTCAAATGACTGCAGCCATTGGCTCTTTAGCAGACCCCAGGTCCACAGTAGGCTACACACTGGGTTTGGCTGTGGTGAGGAGATGATAGCTATTTGCTGTCAAGACCATGGGAATGAGAAATACCAGCTATCAGAGTTCATAATGATGTCATTTTTGTGCTTATTGTTTGAATTACTCATAGGTTACAACACTGATCCCAACAATATTATCAATATTTAACCTTCCATTTACTCAGAATTGGCATTTCTTCTCCTGACCCACAGTGTAAAAACAACAAAGCACAACAAGTGCAGACACAAGGCCTGTAAACCAAACCAGTTAAGGATTAGATTGAAGGCCTCAGCATAAATAGTAAATCCCCTGGGATTGACTGGTATCAGTCAGATTGTATTGCTGACTTTCTGGATCTGTGTAGACACAGTTCACATTGACCATTATCCATCTGACAGGTGGTGTCTATGTAGCTCAACTCTCTGAGGAAATGTCTGCCTGAGAATTAAACTTGCATATTTTCACTTTTCATTGAGGATTTAATTGAACATTTTTCATGTACGTTAAATGTTAGTTTTGGTCAAAAATAGTAAAAGTTGCAAATATTTGAAGAACCATCTCGTTTGTGATTGCGCACCTCTGTGTTTTAGTTTTTGGAAAAATTGTATGTCTCATACAACGACTGGCTGATTGCCAGCATGTGTTTGCAAACAATCCTAGTGTGTGCCTCATCATTGTCTGTCTGAGAATGACAAAGGCATGTGCATGAATGCAGCTCAAGGCTCAGTTGTCTCATGTGTGTATGTGTGTGTGTACTTAGTTTGCAAAGTTGCATTTTATTTTATTATTTATTTCATTTATAGATATACAGTAGAAGACAAAACAATCCAAGGGATAACGTGTAAAGTGTAAACAGTTATTTACCACATGGTCCCTAATGTCATAGGAAACAGGGCAGACAAACACACCAGAAAGCTTGTAGTGTCAGCTC
This sequence comes from Anarrhichthys ocellatus, assembly GCF_004355925.1. Lineage (NCBI taxonomy): Eukaryota > Metazoa > Chordata > Actinopteri > Perciformes > Anarhichadidae > Anarrhichthys > Anarrhichthys ocellatus. The sequence continues at coordinate 3,907,977 of NW_022280038.1, forward strand.
CTGGACGTGTGTGTGTGTGTGTGTGTGTGTGTGTGTGTGAGTGAGTGGAAGAGAATGAGATCAGGTTACGCTCGGGATAATCCCCCCAAAGCCGTTTTGTTCAGGCCTAAATCACTGGATATTACCCTTCCCATAAGTGATTTTAATTGGTTGTCTCATATAACACACACTCCCGCCTAACGCTAATGCCGTCCTGTAATTGGCCGAAGGCTGCCTCTGCCTGTTAAGTTCATGGGACAATAATGGTTTAGGTGGCAAAGTTACTGGATATTGAAAGTGATCAAAGGATCAGACTCCTAACCATCTCACATTCATTGTCTGGCTTCGGTGCCGTTTTGGGCCTTGGAGGTTGAGGGTATGTACAATACGTGTGTGTGTGTGTGTGTGTGTGTGTGTGTATTTTTACAGAACATGCATATGTGATTGTCAGCATATTTGTGAAGAGCCTGTGGCTATAAGTCACTGCTCTCCCGCCTGGACTGAAGATAGCACTCATTGTCCTCTTGCCTCCCACCTCCCCTAATTGAAGACTTGGCTCTCCAGATGATTCCAGATCTGTCAGTTACCATAGTGATCATGGTGGCTTTGGTATCCCCGGATGGCGGTGATGCTGCCTCCTGCAGACTCCATTGACCACAGTTTGGCCAGCCATCTGGGGTTCTAGCTGGCTGACTAGAGGGACTTTGGTGCATGCTGGTTGGCTGCTGGCATGTTCAACCTGCCACTTGGCTTGCCTGTTATCATCTTTCAGCAGGGGGATTCCAACACGGCCGCATGTCATTTTGTAATTTTGAAACTCTGAAACACATGTTGTGAATGCAAATAATGTGAAGATTACATGTTTTTATATGTACTTACTCGCTCTCATCATCTGATTTTGTCACATCCCATTTCATGGGACGAGTATTTTTAACAAAGCCCCTTAACCCAAACCCTTTGGTGGAAGTTTTGGGGCCGTGGACTCTTTAAATTCAAACAGCCTGTTGTTTTATCGAGTGCAGACCAAATGATCCGTTTGTGTTGGCATTTTTTGTCTCTCCGACTTTCTAAGCACATGTTTTCTTCATAAGAACTGCTCATTTAATGATGTTGCAACGGTTCGATGGAGTTGAACACACAACATATACTATACAACACATATGGTTTTGCACACAAATTTGAAAAGGTTAGAGATTATCAAATCCCTCTCAGAAGTTAGTCACTTCTGCTGAGACTCATAAGGGCAAACAATGCCACGAGATGGTTCATGCCTTCCTCTCTCCCCACTCATCTTCCTCTCGCCCTCTCACCAAACCTTTGTTCTATTGTCATCTGCTGCAGACGAGGCTAAAAGCATCTATTTCTTCCTTTAATCCCCTTTAAGAGTGGTGCACAATTTATTTTTGTGAGGCCATTTGTCCCAGACAATAAGCGCTAATTGGCTAGACTGTGTTGCTCAATTGCTCTCCCTGCCCACGAAGCCTCCACCGCCATCGCACAGGTGCATGTGTGCAGGCCCTGACCTTGGGAGCAATGCAGAGCTTGTCTTTATGAGGCCTTGAGACATGGCATTTGTGGCATTTAACCCCATCATCACTCTGTGACCCCCACTCACCCCCTCCCTCTGCTTTGGACTGTCATTCTCTTTCCACCCTCCTTCCTCTCTGCCCCTCTGCCTCACATTCTACTCTTCCTGCATATTCATCCTCCTCCCCACCTTCCTTGCTTCCTTGTTAAATCTCCTTCTGTCACTGACATTAGCCCTTTAACCTGGCAGGTAAACAGCCATGGTCCAGGTGTGTTTGTGTGTGTGTTGGGCCGGGCGTAACCAGACAGCCACAGAATGTACCCCCCTCCTCCAGTACACTTGGATAGCTTGGGGAGGGTAGCGAGAGCTTGACAAGGTCAGTGAGCTTTGTAGCTCATAATTACCCAGCCTGGGTCTACAGTAGATATGTCAAAGCAGCTGGACCATGCAGGGTTCACATGATATAGAGAGACCTGTAGGCCAAAAATGGTTAAAATGAATCTGTAGATGAACCTTAGGCTGTACCCTGTGGGAGCCAATAGTTGTACAATTAAAAATCTCTGATATAGTAGTGAGTTGATCTACGGTGCTACAGTAGACAAAGGTCTGGACGTCACCAATGTCATCACCATGAACCTGGGCAATATGAACAACCGGACACATTTAATTGCTGAGATATCTTGCTGACTTGTTGGTCTTGAAGATAGGCATTATTTCTCTGCTTCAGAGACATTTTCAAAAGGCATAGTAACTGCATAATCTACATAGTGTAGCGTAATACTGTACCTGCCATGATGGAATCTCTTTCTTCTCTTTACAGTATTGCTCTCATTACAAAATCAGTACGCAATTTATATTTGTTTTTCCCAAGAAGACATAGAGCAGTCAATGGTAGATTAAGGAAAATTACATTAAAGCCATCATTGTCATCACTTAATATGTGCAATATCAAAATATTTAATTGATAAAACAATCACTGATTGATGTTAAATCCTGTTAAACATTTATTTTGATCTTAATTATATATATATATATATATATATATATATATATATATATATATATAT